>NW_024884756.1:5421849-5428829 GCF_019232065.1 Centrocercus urophasianus
ATATATATATATATATATATATGTTTTTTTTAGTCTTTCATCAGTATTCTCTAGCTGTACAAAGGATTTAGAAACACCATTTGAACTGGTCAGGCTTTTTGTCTGACTGTGCTGATTTGCATTTCTTGAAGATGAATTTTTTTGTCAGTGTGGTAATTTTAGATTCTCCCCAAATAGCAAGTGATCAGGCTGCTCCTGCTGGGTGCAGGGCTGGCTCCAGTATTCAATTTGCTGCCTTTCTCCCATCTAGCTCATAGCCACGTTCTGCAAGCTGTGTGGGTCTTGGCCAGGTCTCCCTCTTTAGAACTTTTTTATTGCAAAACATCTGTGGAGCTCTTTACCAGCTATAGAAGACTTTACTGAAATAGGAAAAGTGCTGTGTTTCCAGCTTACTGATAACGTCCTTCTACAGAAAAATGAACCTATGCGTCTGAGACTGCATTTAAAACAAACAAAAAAAAAATCAGATTCTTTTACTCTGTATTAGTTTCCATAAAGTTTTGGTAAATAGATTTACAAATTGATTTACATGGCAGAAGGTAATTATTCTTTCAGGTTAGCTGTTCAAATAGCTGCAGTTTCTAAGTATTTAATTTCAGTTGAAAGTGTTTCTAGAAGGAGACCACAATACCCATTAGCGAATAGCTTATCAATTGCTGCTTAGTAATGTGGTTTTTCATAAAATGTCTGGCATTGAAACTTTGGGGACAATCCTGACTCTGTGTGGCATTTTGATCTGAACAGTGGTTTGGTGAAGCTGTCAGTGAAGGCAACCTGAACTGAAATTTTTCAAGCAAAAAGCTTGAGAATAATATAAAATAGGTATGCAAAGGAATCAGAAATACCCAGTACAGAGAAAATGAGAAATTACTAAATAATAGCAAAGAGATAATCGATGTGATTGCTTCAGTGATGGAGAATAGCTCAGCGGCAAAGTTCTGCCTCTTGCATATTCGTGCCAGTGGGAATAGTGTCTGCTTTGTTCACTGAGGAACTTGAGAGATTCACAGTGGTCTCGGTAAGGCAGATAGCTCACAGTTGTGCAGTGGGAGGCAGTGGGCCCCTGTGGGAGTGTGAGAAACTGATCAAGTACAGAGGAAAATAACAAATTACTGTGAGAGTGGTCAAGCTGTGGAGAGGCTGTCAGATCTCCGTCCTTGGAAATGCTCAGAACTTTACTGCGCAGCCTTAATCTACGCAGCAATGTTTAAAGAAAGGCACGAGACTGAATGTCCCTTCCAACCTCACTCATGTCATGATTCTGAGTTCAACCTGCTGGGGAGTGGCTTTTGATGTATTCTGCCATGATGAGGTTCTTGGGGAGCAAGGCGTGCAGCTGTCACGTTCTGCTCACAGCTTTTTGGGATTACTCTCTTCTCCCCTCGTTCCAGTTCAGGTGCAGCTGACAGAAGCAGCATCACCATCAGCTTTCTCTGGGGATCTCCTAACCATCAGAGATCCAAAACCTAGTGCTCCTTGTAGCTCCAAGAAATAAATCAAGCGCAACTGTTGAATCTACTGATGATTTCTTTTCAGGCATTCCTGAGCTGAGTCATGCAATTCATAGCCAGTGACCCAATTTATAATTAAGAAAGATGATGGACTCGGAACTCTTCCAAACTAATTCATATTTAATTCCCCCCACCTCCTGTAAATCATCTGAGTTACCAGCAGTATTTTATTGATTACACTTTTTCATATTAAAAAGTGCTGGCGAGTATACTCCTAATTTTGGAAAGGCTTTTAAAAGGCACTCAGGAGGACTATTGATAAAGAAGTGATTTGTTTTTGGTAGAACATTATCGTGCAGAGGCAAGATAGATCAAACTGAGCATTTTCTAAAGAGGTTGTATGCTGATTGTCTGGCATTGACAGAGATGAAATCCAGTATTATTGAGTCATCATTATGGGCAGATGCCTTCTCTGTATTGGCAAAGAAATCTGGGAAGCAGCAGCCTGTCCTGATCCTCATGTTTTCTCCACTGTACAACAGAGAGAAAAGCTTTTATGTGCTTTTGAACTGAGAAGCATAAAGAATTTCCAAAGTTTACAGTCTGTTGATCTGTTGATCTTGCTCTTCTAAAGATAGGTCAGTTTGCTGTACAGGTATGGATATCTAGGAAAGCATTAAGGATGCTCTTGTGCCCAATCTTTTGCTCAGTCCATCAGCCAGGTGCGGAGGTCCAATTCTGATGTACATAGCCATTTTTTTCCTCTATATTGCAGGAGATACAGAATATAGCAGAGAAAAAAAAAAAAAGAAAAAGAAAAAAAAAGAAAGAACTCAGGCAAGTTTTCTTCTTCAACTCACCGTGCTCTCGTGTTGTGGGATGGATAGTGTTAGGTTTCCACGGCCTGAGTATTTCCAGGAAATTGGCCAGGTATTTTGCATCCCATCATACAGTAGGTACAGTTTGGTGTGGGATGTCTTTGTTTTATACTTAGATGCAAATACATGCACATGCCCACATATAAAATAGCTGTTTTGTCTACATTCAGGTCTATTTTTTAACACAGTGGTATGACATTGTATTAATTATTCTAATGTTACATATAATACAACTTCTTATAATGTTCTTATTGTCTGTGTTTTACTTAAATATGATTCTGAGGGAAAGTGTCAAAGCCCCTTCTGTCTTTTCTGTAAGAAGGGACTGGTTCAAACAAATAGGTAATGCCATCAAGTAAATTGGAGGATGAGTAGAAGACCAGCTTTGGAGAAGTCCCCATAGAGCAAGTCTGTCTACACGAAGACTGTGTTCTCCTCTGCTCCCATCGCAGCTAGCAGAGGTTTTGATGCTGCTTGGAAGCTTTTTGGTCATGGTGGATCAAGCAGTGGCTTAAGCTACACCACAGTGTAGTCAAGAGTTGCATGTTGGATTTATATTGAAATTGATTAGTAGAGTAACTGTAGCCATGTATAATCGCCTTCCAAAATGATCTCTCAGAAGTTTGATGCATAGTGAATGTGAAAGCTACAATATGGAAGAAATTATCAAATGGCTCAAATTCAGTGTCTCTTTGAAGACTACAGGGAGGACAGAGGAATTACATTGTATTTTACACCTGCCAAATTGAATTAGTGCTACAAATCTGTATAACTGAAATTCAGAGACCACAGTCTAGTCTCAGGTAATTAGAAGCACAGATATACTTGAAGGTTCAGATCAGTTTCTTAGAAAGAGTCCTTCACATGAGTATGACCCTTGCAGAAATCAGTGTCTCCATCTCATCTATTTTAAGAATTTTGAATCAGAATGTGAAATGACTCATCCATTATTTCTTCATCTCTTCATCAGTGAGACACACAAGAAATTGTTCCTCTGATTGTTTCCCTGCAAATGTGAAATCTTTGGTTTCTTCTCTTTTCAGTGGGCAGTCATAAATCCAATTAACATTAATGAGTCTCACATGTGTGCACTGAGAGGAAAAAATGGACCTTTTGTCTCTTAAAGTATGTGTTTAACTCGAGGAAAAAAATGAAGAAAAAGCTTTTGGTGAATTACAGGTTACAAAGTCAGTAGCTTTTATCTCATTTTCCCAGTTGCTAACGCATTTGCCTAGTTCTCTCTCCCTTGTCAAGGGTCCTTGTATGAGCTATAAATGCACGATGAGTAGTGCTGTCAGTGAAGTGGAGAGCACTATATTACCTCTACTTTTAAGCTTAATCACTAATAGGCCCCATTTTGCAAAATGTCAGGGTTACAATAGGGTTAATATAACTGCACTTCTGTTTCATGATGTAATTCAGTGAAAAAATGTACACATGAATATGGCAGCCACCTATGAATTAAAAATACTTAGTGCCCTACTTCAAAGGCTCTCCTGTCATCTGTCGAAACAGTAAGTCTGGTGTTACAAGATGTTCATGCGTATCATCGTGTACTATTCAGTGATATTTCCTGTTTGCTTTTGGGGAGCTGCAGAGCAGATTTGACTTCCTGATGACACGGGAGAAATGATGATGGAGCTCAGTGCTGTTAGCGCATGGATGTGGTTCTAGTAAATGAAACACGGGCCTCCAGAATAGCATCTGCTGTTGCTGGCAAAACAGTCTCTCTTCAGGCAATTTTGCATAATTTATTGCCAGATAGACCCACGTTTGCTTACCGGAACTGGGCATGAATACTGAAATTCTGTCGGAAACACCTCTCTAAAGGTGGCAGTGGGGAAGACTGGCTGGGCAGGCAGCTCGCAGCGGTCGCCTGCCACCCAAACCTGCCACGTGCGCCCAATGCTCCTCCTGGGTCACAGCTGACATGAAAAACGCCCCAAGGAGCTCACTGCAGTATAAGTACACCGAAACCATATGGTCCTTCAGAGTTGTAATATTACTTCGGAGGTTTAGAAATAGCATTTTTATTAGCTGTAATCACTTCAACATTTAAATCCATGTAAGTACTCAATGTAGTTGTTTTGCCATGCAAATCTGGCCTGCAGTTTGGTTGAAAATAGAAAGCATTGACATTCCAAGGAAAAATGTTGTGGAAGGACTTTTGGTCAGCCTGTGTGTTAGGAGATGTCTGGCAAGGTCATGTCTACCCTCTGAGAGGAAGAGGTTACCTCTGCACTGCGTGAGAAGATGTATTGTGTATGCTACGTGGGATGCTTCATAGCTGCTGTTACATTTTCTGTAGTTAAAAATAAAAAATCTGAACTCCTAATATGCTTACTATTTTTGCAACTCCTTCCTCTCGGTTATATGTAGCTAAGGCCATTTTGTGCTAATTGCCATCCCTCCTTGATGGTTACATCCTTCAGATATTTGTAAGCTGTAAGAATCTGCATTACTTGCATCTTAGCAGGCTTGGAATGTTCTAGCTGTTTTCTTTTTTCTTCATACATCAATTCCTCTAGTCTTGATTATACTGAGGCTATTTTTTTTTTTTTTTTTTAACTTCAGCATTAAAATGTGAATCTATCAAAACAGTTCCCAGTAGCCCATAAGTGGAAACTATAAGAATACTCTGGATGTTGCTATAATGGTCCCTTGATGTACAGATATCTGGGGGTGGATCAGGTGGCCTGCATTTATAGTGACGTACTTATTCTATACATAGTCTCATTAAGATCACTGGGACCGCTCACTTTATCCTATTTTTATGCCATCCCTATTTCTCTCCTCCACTCATTAAATACCTTGCTGCTAATGCACCATTTGGCTATGGTGTTGGTGTGGCTTTTTTATCGTTGTCTTTTTTTTTTTCTCGTGTCCTTAGTCGTGCCGTAAGTTCTCAGTTTCTTTTGATATATCAAATCTAACTTAACATTTCTCAAGAAGGTGCTTAAATAAAAATCTTCCTATAACGTTTGTAAGGTAGGCTTGTTTGTATTTTTGTGAGAAAAATGTGATCCTTGTCGAGAGCTGACAAAGGTATTTCTTCTGCAGTAGTAATTGTTCAAAGCTCACATACGTAATGAATGCATGTGTCTGTATAAGTTCTTTTCCTTGTGGGAGAAATTTAAGTAATATGAAGCATTTCTACACAGAGGCAGAACTTTTTTTTTTCTGACCCATTTTACTCTTATCCTCACCTCCGCACCGTCTGTGGAAAATCTGAGTGGCTCCTTTTACCCTGGCCTTGCTCTGTGCAAATGGAACCTTACTCAGTGTTTCCATTTTGTCCTGGCTCTCTGAGCCCCAGCCTGCTCCCTCCTCATCTCATCCCCAGCTGACCCTCCTCATCTCCCTTTCTGTTTCATGAGATGACCTGAATCCCCCAAAGTTTGTCTTGAATGGTGACTGTCAAATTTGCTTCTTCCCCTGCAAATATTTGGCGGTGTTTTCTCTATCTTGAACTTAGATCTCGCTGTTCTTTCTTAAGCAGTTGTGCAATTTAGTTCTCGAAATTTTACCATTCTGACCAGGCTGACACTCATCACTTACTCACTACCATGACTTGGGGTTCTTTCATCATTTTTCATAGATAGAATTTTTTAAATGACAGCTATAAGTGGAATGAAATTGAACTTCACAGAAGAGAAGTACTGGACTGGATAAATGGGAGGCTGCTTGAGTAGCAGGCTTGCATTGCTTTCACCTCCCACTTGAGTACTGAATTTAGCAATTATAAGAATGGAAGGAAAATGTCATTAAACTTTCAAACACTGTGCTGACAAGTTCATATGTATGCTTAGGCACTTAAAAATAAAATCCTGGAGGCACTGGGATTGTCTTCTAAGCAACAGTTTTGATGACAAAGCAGTGGATTTCAGAAGCAGTTGAAGAAAATAAAAGGATCACAGAATCACCCGGGTTGGAAGGGACCTCAAGGATCATGTAGTTCCAACCCCCCTGCCTAGCAGGGCCACCAAACACACACATTCAGATCAGGTTGCCCAGGACCCCGTCCAACCTGGCCTTGAACACGTCCAAGGACGGGGCATCCACAACCTCCCTGGGCAGCCCGTTCCAGGGCCTAACCACTCTCCTTGTATAGAACTTCCCCCTAACATCCAACCTAAATCTTCCCTCCTTCAACTTGGATCCATTTCCCCTAGTCCTGCTGTTGTCAGCCCTTTTGAAGAGTTTACTCCCCTCGTGGGTGTAGGTTCCCTTCAGGTATTGATAGGCTGCCATGAGGTCACCCCGCAGCCTTCTCTTCTCCAGGCTGAACAAGCCCAACTCCCTCAGCCTGTCCTCATAGGGGAGGTGCTCCAGCCCCCTGATCATCTTAGTCGCCCTCCTCTGGACCCTTTCCAAAATCTCAATGTCTTTCTTGTACTGAGGGCTCCACACCTGGACACAGTACTCCAGATGGGGCCTCACAAGAGCCGAGTAGAGAGGGACGATCACCTCCCTGTCCCTGCTGACCACCCCTCTCCTGATGGAGCCCAGGATCCCATTTGCCTTTCGAGCTGCCAGAGCGCACTGCTGGCTCATGTTCAGTCTCTCGTCCATCAGGACCCCCAGGTCCTTCTCTGCCGAGCTGCTCTCAAGGACCACTCCTCCCAGCCTGTACGGGTGCCTGGGGTTCTTC
>NW_024884756.1:5428839-5522656 GCF_019232065.1 Centrocercus urophasianus
GATGTCGTGTGCACATCAGTGCTGGGGCACACCAACTGGATTCTTGAAGGAAACTCCTCTTCCCTCCATGGGTTTACCAAGAAATGCAGTTATTACCATCCCAACCAGTGACTGGCTCTGAAACGTGTGAGGTGTAAGGAATCAGAGGAAGTCTAGTAAATCTTGGAGTTCCCAATCTGCTTAGGGTCCATATTTATTTACGCTGACTGCCTCACAGTACACATCCATGATGCTGTCTTATTTTGTTAATACAGACACAGCCACAAATGTCTGTGAGAAACTGAGCTATTTACCGGATCTGAATATTACTCTATGATAAGAAGGTACACACTGGACATTATGCTTATAATATAGTTAAACAATGTATTGTATCCTCGTGATGAATGAGGTGATAAAGCAAGGCAAGAATAAATGATTTCTTAATTTTTGTAATATGTGCTTGCTTGCAAACATTGTTATGCACAAATGCACACAAAATTTCCTCGCCATATGATGGCTCTGTCTGTTTTAGCAAGTAATGAGGCACAAAGGAAGCAGCTCCACAGACCAAGAGTGACAGAAGCCCAGAGTTGCACTACTTATGGACTTCCAGAGCTTTTTCTTCGTGCTAACTCTTGTTCGCTCCAGTGGCGTGGAAGGCCATGAGCAGTTGGAGTGCGTTAGGCAGGTCCTGGAGTTGATCTTCCAGCATCACTCTTGTGCTCCAAGACTTCTCCATGGTGTGAATCAAAGCATCATGAATGAGAACAGTTGGGAGATTCAAAAGTACGTGCTTTGGGGTCTGAAGTACGAATGCGGATGCATCTCCTGATGTAGATGTTATTCTGCTGAGAAAAACGTACTAGAAACAACTCTGAATTATTTTTTTTTTAAGGTGAAAGAAGAAGGTGGTAGAGAGGCTTGTGTTGTAAATGAAAGCGTCAGTGCTTTTATTAAGTCAATTTATATTAGCTGTTGGTTTTTGTTTCTCTGCAGCAGAACATTCACACCTCATTTCAAATTAATTGCTCATCACTGAAATCAGTGGAGATATCAAGAAAAGTGCGAGCTATTTTGAGTGTTTGAAGGCTGTTTCCCTACCCCCAACACGTCAAGGAGTTGGTCTTTTTGACTTCAGCAGTAACTGCATCTGCTGGAGGAATCGTGCTTTTGCTAGTTCCTCCCCATTTCCTACCATTCCTCTTCCTCCTGTTTTCTGCTCAGTGACTGCATCTTCTAGAATTTTTTTCTTCGTTAAATTTTATTGAGCTAACTTCACAAAACATGAGATTCAGTCGCTTCCTACGTTATAGCCTCTTTCAATTCAGGATTATATGAACTTGGACAGAGAAACAGAACATAATGTTTAGAAAACATTGAAAATAGTTAAAGACTTACCTTTTTAAAAATTTTTATATTTCTCTGAAATAAGGAGGAATTTGATGCAGAAGTTAAGGAATTAGATCAGATGCAGTGCTTGTCTTACAGGAGGGCAGCTTGGCACCAGCACAGCAACGCTGCCCTCTGACTTCTTCAGCAGTTGTTGCAGTATCACAGCAGCAAAATAATTTGATGCTTCCTCCAGCCTTCTGTAGTTGCCTGGCTTAGACCTGAGCATGTGAAATAGCACAGGGAAAAGCTAAGTTAACTTTCAGATTTAAATAAAGCATCATCATAACCAAGATGCAGGCAGTTCTCCCCTCTTGGGATTTCCAAACAGTTTGCACTTGCTCTTTCTTGCTTATCTTCCTTCCCTCTATTGCTTATATTGCATGACTCTGCAGTGCGACAAGGCCAAGGCTGTGCAGCTTAGGTGAGCAAAGGAATTGGTGTGGCCAGGCTGATGGTCTTTAGTCTTCTATTTTATTTTATTTTTTTCCCCCTCTTTGGTCTTACTGAAGTTTGCAACAAACCTCCAGCTGAATTTAATGCTGGAGCTTCTTTCTCCTATTTTAACTGTTTGGATGAGACTTGGTTGTTTTTCCCCTGTGTAAAATACTTTACATAGTCATTAATCATGTACTGCATGATGTTTTGGGACGTGATTGTTCTCTACTGCTGTAGCAAAATGCTGAAATGTATAAGAAAAGCGACAGTAACAGTTAGAATCGTCAACAGATGGACATTTGTAAAGTTGGGGAAGAGTAATACTCCTGCAGATTCATGAGTTTTTTTCCCAAAGAAAACCAGTGAACGACCAAACATTTTTGGGATATGAATAATTTTGCACAGAGTGTAAATGGTACCATTTTCCAATAGAATGATACACATGCAGCTCCCTCTTTGTGTATTTTAAAATTACAAGGCAGCCAGGTTGGTAGTGATGCTTTTATTTTTTGGTACTGCTGTATAACCTGAGCTGACAGCTTCCCTTAACAACCACACATAAAGTTGTAAGTGAGGTGGCTGTGACCCACCTGCCTCAAGTCCTTCTGTTCAGCTGGCATTTCGCCTGCTGAGAAATCACTCAATAACATTGGAGGAAAACGTATGGGCAGGTAGCAATCAGCTTAAATCCCTTCTAACTGCCTTCCTGCTTTTACCTCTAACATTTACTGATGTCCTTTGGCTCAGTAATACTATCCGTACACTTGGATTCAGGGGAACAGGAATTAATGGACATCTCTCAGTTGCAGAGAAGTCTGAAGCTCGATTTCAAATAGGTCTGTGATGGAGGAGAATATGCAAATTTGAATCTGAACGTGGTGATTAATGGCAGCGTTGTGTTGAATTTTGAGATTGCCACCTGATCTGTAATTGCAGTCTTATTTAAAGGAAACCTCTCATACCTTTTGGCATCAGTAAATATTGTGTGAGGCACAGATAGTACACAGATACTTGCGGTGCACAGCCACAAGTAAGGCCGTATGCGCTCAGGTGTTTTGATGGAGCTGTGATCATTCCTCTTTTTTTTCCCATTAGCTATAGGTGAGTTGAAAAATTGGGCATTTCTTTTTTTCCTCCGCTTTTGTTCCTTGCTTTGTATTTTGCTGGAAAAGGACTTGTGACAAGGCTTGCTTTTGCCAGGTACATACAACCAAGATGAGCTGGCTTTTTCTCAAGGAGAGCATAAGGACAAGAGCAGTTCAGCACAGCTGGGTATGGGAGTGGGAAGCCAAAGGCTGGAAATAGCCATTAGCGAAGCCCTGGCAAGCACAAGTGCCGATCAGATGACTCCAATGCAGGAGGGAAGCGTCCTGGAGCTTTTGTGTTGTGTGACATTGGAGAAACCTTGAGCCGATCTAATTTGCACAGCCAAAAAGTGCTTTATTGGAAGTAGGTATTTTTGTACTTGTGCATTGCAATTTCTTGCGATTCAGCTAGAAGAGTCCTATAATTGAGATGAGGTAACTTTGGTCTGTGTCCTGAATATAACTGTTTGAGATTCAGTTCAGGGGGAAAAAAAAAAAAAAAAAGGAGGGATTGTTGGTGGAGGAGATAATTAGAGGAAAACTAATTAAGTTTCTTTCTTTGTATTTTTTGATGATGGTATTTCAGGAAAAAAAAAAAAATCAAAAATAATAAAAATTCTTCCCTGCTGCCATCTTCTTTCCTTCTCTCCTTTATTATGTTTTGAAGTTACAGGTGTTTTATGGGAAGAGGTTTTTGTTGTGTTTTTGTTTGTTTTGGTACTTTGAGATAGTCCTTAATACTTCCCTCTTCTACCAACTGATGGGACCCTAATGTTCTTGATCAGAAGTTATGGTTAGGGCATACAGACTTAAGGAAAGAGAAGGATGTTTTTGACCAACAGACTCCAACTTAATTTTCTTGGCATTTTCCTCTCTCACAAGTTTCCAGCATAGATATTGGACGCTGATCCGGGAGAATGCGAATCCCCAGTGCCTGGTTAGTAGCTGTGAGTGCACACACTGGTGCTACGCAGTGCCTGGGTTTTGGGCAGCACACGCACTGCAGAGGAGATGGAGAGATTCCTCTTTTCCTTTCAAGTGTTACTAAATAGACAGCATCTTTTTGGCCTCATAGAAAAGGAACGCAGTACACAAGCACTTCTTTTCTCTGTCTCCGTCAAAGCTCAAGTTTTATTCTGGTTATTTTGTTTCATCTTGGGTTTCTGGTCATGTTTGTTGATTTTTATTTATTTTTTCTCCCTGTTGCTTTAATTGTGGCATGCTTTTAATTAAAAAAGAAAAAAAAAACCTAACAACAGCTAGTTGTGGAGTTTAGGGCATGGAGCGTTTATATAGTTGAAAATTACAGCACTTTTCTCCTCCCTCCCTCCAGATTTCCCAGTAATTACAGGAAGGAGAGATTATTTTATCTAGAGCTTTTCCAGGCGTATAAAGTTAGTTAAGAAGGTCACCACTGCAACTACTATTGTAAAATCAGTTTTTCAACTTTTGACATCAGATATTCTCTTGGGAATTAGCTGAAGAAGAGAACTACAGATAAAACCTGAATGATTTTATGAGGTCTACTAAGGGAAGAAGAGTTTAAACATAATTTTTAAGCCAATATCAAATACTTTGCATTTGTAATATTCTATTAATGATTTGTGAAGAAATCAGCCTGAACAGAATCTTAGCTTGCTTTGCAAGTTGGGACTGAGTCTTCCATGGTACCTTTTATGTGAGCATGGTTTCACCCATCTGTGGCACAGAGCTTTAAAACAGGTGCTCTTATCTTATATTCCAGTCTTCTATTACTGCATGTCTGTGCACCTCACACAAAGGTTTTTGTTCTTTTTATTGGAGTGGTGCCATCTGTTGGAATATGATTTCTTTGTAACACAGCGGTTACGTACAGTTCATTGGATGGTGCTCTTCTGCAGTCTCAGAGATGGTAGGCATGAGCCACCTATGCGTGAATAAATGGAGATTAGAATTTCACTGTTGGGTGGAGAATGCCATGAGGGTCCTTCCTAGTTTGTTTACGCTTGGTTTGAGTTAGCTGCCATCCTCAGAAAGCCGTTTGGACGTACTGCAGTCCTTGCTCTTCATAAGCGTATGGAAGGCTGGCACTGGCCAATAGATTTTCCACTGAGTCGTGCACCCTCTTCCTGTGCTAGTGTTAAATTGGAGCATCCAGGAGCACAAATCCAGCATCAAATTCATTTCCATGTGCTTGCATCTCACGTAACTCAGGATTGCTGTATTTTGGTGACTGTAGCAAATATTTTCTGAGCCAATCAACGCATGGATTGCTGCACAGTAGATTATTTAACTGTAAAAGAAAACATAAACCCATTTATATATATATATATTTTTCCTTCTTATTCTTTTTTGAACAGAACTGGAAAGGACCCATTTAAGGCTATTGAAAATGGGAGTTGAAAAGAGTAAGTTTTTGCCACAAAAGGCAAAAGACTGTGGAGATGGCAGGAAAAGGCTGGCCGTGGCTTAGCAAAGGTCTGGGTGTAGTTACAGTACCTTGAGGAGGAATTCAAGGTCTGTTCACAGGTTCAGCCAGAGTGGTGGTTTCCCAGGAGAACGAACCCCGCCTGATAGCTTACTTGACAGTGTGGTAATGGGCTGGTGCCTGAATTGCTGATGAATTTACATTTCATTGTATTTAACTTCTGTTGCCATCAATATAATATAATTTGGAGCAGTCTATACTGGTTATTTTATAGTACGGTTTAGTATACTTGATTTTTGGGATATAGAATCTATTTAAAATAGAAACCCAAGTGTGTGTTATACCATGCCAGTCCAATGGAGACTGTTTCCCATTCAGGTGTCAGTTCATAATGGATCTGGATGTTGCTTTATCTCTGTGACACACATGTGCTTTGTTCCCGTGATCCATTTTCTTCTCCAGCTTTTTTCTTCTGTTGTGCACGTCTGCTTTTCCCACATCCTTGACTGGTTTGTGTGTGTGTAAAGCTCACTGTGTATTTGGCTTGGCAAACCTAAAGTGAACTTAACCAACAGCTGAACTGGGAAAGAAAAGAAAACGGTATTTGGGAAGGAACTTTTCCAGTATAGGAGAAATCTGTCAAGTAGTAATGTATGGTAAGCACAGCATCCTCTAATATTAAAATAGATATATAAAGAAAAATAGAAAAGAATGAAGAAATATGAGGGAGTTAATTGTTGGATCATTTTTTCTTTATAATTCAAATACTTGGGTTTGTGAAACTATGCACCACACTGGGGCAGCAGTTAGCAAGCATAGGTTGCCTGAGCTCCAGCCTCGTGTCATGGGTGTTTTTCTTTTGGTGTTTGTGTGGAGACTGACAATTGATTTTGATGGGCCTTGTTTAACTGAGCTGTTTGTTCAGTCTTCTGATTGGGGTTAAGCAGCAGTTGCTGACTGCTTGTGGATGAGAGGGAAAAAGATGGAAATAGAAATGTTACCAACTGGTGATCCTATAAGCACGTTAATCTCTACTGCTCTGATGAATGTTTTGAAGAGTATTGTGTGAATCTGCACACAGTTAATTAGCTGTGTCTGTTTATGAACTGGTGTCATTTTTACATCGCAGGTCCCCTTCCTAACCATTCTCCCCATTTTTAGTTTTCTGATGTGAAAAAGGTGATTTTATCACTGTAATCTGCATTTAGGAAGGTGAGACCATCGAGGGCTTGTCCTGTATGATCCTAGTATGATCTCAGTGTCTCTCCAGAGAAAAAGCTCTTCTCATCAAGCATTCACATATTCTACTAATTTATAATGCATTATTTGCAGCTAAAAATATCACAGTCTGATTATTTTGTATGTTCTGTTTTTTGTTTTGTTTTGTTTTTTAATGTTAAAAAATATATACGTTGGAGCAAGGAACTGAATTCCATGGAAACAAGTTCTGCCCTCAGTTTGTGCTTCTGCCAATATTTATACACAGATATCCTTCAAGCATTTTTCCTTTACGTCTTCAGGACCAGGAATTTACCAGTAATGACAGTCTAATTCTGCAGAGTTGGAGATACAAACATTGCAGGCTACAGTTAGTTTGACTGATTTATTTTTCCTCCCCCCGAGACTTACCTGCTTTAATAGTGACAGCTTAGAGGGCTTCTCTGCCATTTAATGTTCAGAGCAAATGAGGCAGCAATCTGGTAGATGTGTTGCAGACTCTGTGGCTATCCAGAGGCTTGTTGCATTTCTCTTGTTCTTTATCAGGTCATAAACCTCACTAAGAAAGGGCCAGGATATTCACCAAGATCTCATTTTCTATTTCTTAAAATAATATTTAAGGATTGCTTACATTCTGTTATCCTGACTGATAACGTATTCAAATATTCGAGAATTGTGAATTCTGATCGTTTTGGAACTGATTGTAATGGGGTAAAGGGGACTTTGTATTCCCAAAAAAAGAACTACAGCAAATTACAAATCCTCATTGTGTAGTTCATGTCTTAATACCAGCAATGCTTCTATAGTATTATTTAAATTATTTGAATTTAGATTAGTAATTGCATGGAAAAAGTCAAAGTCTCAGGTGAAGTATTTTGCAACGTGTGCTTTCTGATCTGAGCATGCCAAAAACAGGCTCGTGAGTTTGCTGCTTAGGATCTTCATGTGAATTGAAAGAGTTCATTATGTATTTAATGACCGATTCACCAGTGAGTCCTTATATATAAGGTAACTGTTATCCTCTGTAGGTTTAATGCAGTCATTTTGAACGTCGTGTTACAAATTCCATTAAGGTGATAATTATGTTATGATCTGTGGTAACTCCTTTCAGAAACTTCTTGCTTCTACCTGCTATTTTCTCTTATGCTTGTGAGTCGGGTTATGCAGTGGAAGTCAGTCAGGTAAAGGAGTGAAAATGAGTGAGAATCTGTATAGTAAGTGTAGCAATGTATATTTGAAGAACTGGCCAACTGACTTTGCCCAGCACAAGAGCCACAAAACTGAGTACTGAAAATGTTTAATATCACAGAGAAACATTTAACTGGGAGCGCTAGCTTTTCCTTTCTAACTTCGAGAGTAGATGTGTTGTGCATAATACAAGTTTTAACTAGTCAAGCTGATCTATGTCTGTCCTTTTACAATAAGTGAAAGCGATAGATATTTTGGTGGCAAAAAATAGGAACCTTGCATCACTATCTGTAAATAAAGAAGGATTCTGGAAGGACATGAAATAAGCATTGCTCTAAATATATTTTTATTGATCCCTCTGGAGTGCCTAAAGACTGGGAGACATTAAGTCACTAGTGCAGTGCCTCCGTGGCTAATAACATGCCCCATTCTAGGATGGAAAGCAAAACCTTAGCGCTCTGCACTATCACTATACAAATCTTAGTTCCATACAAAACAACACGTGATGAAGAGGGAGGCTTCCTTGTTGGGATGGGCTTTGCTGAGACTGGTGGGAAAGGGTGAGACAGATTTCTGAAGGTTGGACAGACCTGTGAGAGAATGCAGTCATGCCTGACATATTTGCATCTGCTTCTGGTGCTTACTAATGCAGAGCTGGGAGCGTGTTGGGACGATGGACAAGTTCATACTTCCTGCATATAAAGCTTGAACTTGAACATATATACTTGGTGTATGTGGCAAGGAGTTAGTAAAAAGTTTGACCTAATGGAACTGTGACATCTGGATGTGACTGTATGGATAAAAATGCAGTGCTAATGTGCAAGAAAAATAATGTGGTTGAAGTCCTTCTTGTCCTGGTAAGAGGTCCAACATATTTGTAATAAACCCGGATATTTTTCTGTGTGGAACGTATTTTGATCTGTCCGCCATCTGTTTGAGAAAACCTTTCTGTCAGGGTAGGTGTATTAAACAGGGTTTGGTCTCAAAATATTGAGAATGTGTAGTGATTTTTCAGACTTAGTGCTGAAGAGGGTATGATGATTATATTGAGGTCACTACAGAATATGTTGGCTTCAGTAGGGTGGGTATTTTATCTGCAAATATACAACATAATTGGCTACTGGTAGGTGATGGAGTTAGTTCTAATAAAATCTGTAAATACTATGTTACTCTATAAGTAAACGATGAAGTTCTTGTAATAAATACAGTTAAACAGTTTTGTGGGTTTTTTTATAATATATATTTATTTTTCTTTATAGAAGTAATTAGGGAGTGAATTTGAGTGCAGCTTTTCAGTCCACTAGCTGTATTTTGCCACTGGGAGTTTGTCTTCATATATTCTGTGTGTATATTACATAACCTGTGTGCATGAATGTTTGTTTTTAAATATATAAATAAAATACTGTATTTCCCACTCATCTGTTAACTGTGGACTAGGTGTGCATACCTGAACTACTCATGCAAATATTTTAAGTATTATGAAATACTTCCAGGTATTTTGTATAGCTTGCTGCATGTCAACCTGCTTTATTTTATATGTGTTAAGACATTAAAAACTCTGTTATAGCTATGCTGAGAGAAAGCATTGGTAGTGAGTTGGCAAGAACCACGTGTTTCCGTTAGTGGTAGCAAGGAGCCCTGTTGGATGTTGCTGCTGCTGACTTGAAGCATTGCACTCAGAGTTGCTCTCGGGGCTCCACTCATTACACTGGGAAACCTTTCATTATTTCCGTTCATGCTGAGCATAATCCTAGAATCGCCAAGGTTTGACAAGACCATCCAGTCCAACTGTCCACCTATCACCAATAGTTCTCACTAAACCATGTCCCTCAACACAGTGTCAGAACGTTCCTTGAACACCTCCAGGATCAGTGACCCTACCTTCCTTAGCTGCAGTTACATTCCAAGAGCCCAGGTACTTTTTTTTCCTGCTTATGTGTTTTGTTTTGTTTTGTTTTACTACGAGAAGAAATGAGATCCAGATGTCTCTGTACCTACAAATAGTATATAGCTGTTTAATTTTTTCCTGCCTGAAGTTTTAAATGGTGGCCTACATCATGTCTGAACTATGAATCAGTATGGACAGCATTCTTATTTGTTTTCTTCTGAGTTTTATATATTGTAAGTGCATTGTGTATGAAGTTTCTGGGATTGATGCATTTTTTCAGGACACAGTCGTTTAAAGGAGAGAAGGGTAGAGATTAACCAAGAAAAGAGGTACATGGATGGTTTCATTTCATTTTTAAAGCTATTGACTTGTGAAGTGAATGGTTTTGTTTTCCTAATCTGCCAATTAATTGTTTTCATTGTTTGGGTGGTGATTTACCAGCAGGAGGTGGGAAGTGCCAAATAATGAACATATCCTCACCGAAATGAGTTCCAAGCTGATTATTATTGAATATGGCTTTAAGTGAAGCCTTGTAAGGAGCTCCTGCCACAGAATTCTCTGAGTGCTCTGGGGCTGGAAGATTCTGTGGAAATTTGTGATCTGCAGATAAATATTTCAAAGCAGCATTTAAATCAGTAGGAGACTATTCTTACTCCCATAGATTTCATTACTCCTTGGTGTCTCAGAAATGATTCCAAAACTCCAGCGAGTTTCTTCATGATTCTTTTATTTTTTTCACATGATCTTTACTGTTTATTTTTTTCTGAAAATGTCTGCTATTTTTTCTTACTTTCTGAATTTTCCTGTGTTTTAGTGATGATGCTATCAGAAGTATGTTTTTGTAATGGATTTGGAAAAAGATGGGAGCTTACCACTCTGGAAGCTTATAGCCAGTGTTTGGAATTATAACACAGCTGTGGTTTTGATTGGTTCCCTTTAAAGAGGTATTTTTTCAGGAGGAATACTGAATGTTATGTTTTTTGGGAATCAGTGTCAGCCATTTTTCCATGTCTGACAAATACTTCCGGTACCTTGCTTCAGCAGTACTTAGCCTTCCTTGGTGTACGTGAGAGGAATCTTTGTTGTCCAGCCAGCAAAGAAATGGAAAGCGTACTTATTGTTTGAATGCCAAAGTCATCTTAAATAATGGCTGTACAGTAGGGAGGAAGGGGGAGAAAAGACACTAAAAATTTCCAGAGGCAGTTTTTCACTCTGAACTTCAGATGATCAGTTAAACATTCATGGATTGACCTCTGAGCAGTTCAAAACCAATTTCAGAATGGTTACCTGCATTTACTAAGCTTCTTTCAGTGTGCCTCAGTCTTTTGTCCAGGAAGTGATTTTGACCTGCTCAGTCTTGTGTCTGCGCTGATCGATGCTGACGTCATATTGATGTTGATAGGTACGTTTAGATGGTTGCAGTCGATTATTACAGCAGGGAATTGATGTGAATCACACATTGAACCGGGGATTATCTTACTTGCTACTGTTATGTTTCATTAAAGGACTCTGTATGATCTGAAATGCAGAAATATGCTACCTTAGGTACATGATAAGATTGTGATCTTTTTGGTGCTGGGATCTGCAGCCTTATTTATTCCAGTCGCATAAACAGGCATTGCAGTGCTATATACTTCTGATTTTGAGTAGGATTCTATTATTGTAATGTTAAGAAGTTGGGCTTATCATTAAGTGAGAACTTATTTTAGGAATTGGTTGCTGGGAAGTACTTACTGAAGCCAAGTTAGTAGTTTTATACTATGAGTTTTGCCAAGGGTAAAATTAGTGCTTATCTTTACAACTTCCAATTCATAAATTGACATGAGGCCCTTCATTCATTTTTTTAAAATTATTATTTGGGGAAGTGTTTTGTGAACATCATTACTTCACTGCGTGTCTTCGAACCATGCTGCATGATGCAAACTTCAGGGCGTTTGAATATGTATGTGTTTTTAATGTAAACAGGAAATGTTACAGTATGTCTCCGTGATAAACATTGCTCTGACAGCCAAGCAGATATTAGCTTGTCTGAACTCACTAGCAATAACAATTTAGAATAAGGCTGCAATGGAAAGCAACCCAGCGATATCTTGTGTTGTGTGGAGTCCTCGTGTTATAGAGAATCATCCTTGGTCTTTGTCACTGGAAGAGCTGCCCTGTTCTGATCTTCTGAGACTAAACAAACCGGTGCTGGGAATGGATCAGATTCAGCTGTGGAGAAACCAGGGTACCATAAATACTGCTTTCAAGAGCAGGTAGTTTTCTGAGGTCTATGAGATGTGGCAGTATTCTGCTTAGCAGATAAATTGCAGTGTAGCAGGAAGGATGCTACAATGAGTATTGATTTCTTTTGTGCATAGAACTCATTTTGCTACAGCTTGTGAATTGCCTTCATAAGCTGACAATCCATTAAGGATCACTTTGTGTGTCTCTTCCTTCATTATTGCTTCTTTTACTGCTTTCTGCTTTACTGCTTTTAAAACACACTGCTGACACAAAACTAAAATAGGTAAAGGAGAAACTCTAATGGTAGCAAAGCAATTTGGCTCTTGGTAAATTGCTTTATTGCAAAAAATATTTTACTAGGAAACTCTACAAAGACGATTTCAAGGAGCTAAACATATGATATTAAAATTATTTTGTAGTAGGGTAACTCACCTAATGACTGTAATTTTTGTCATGAAATAGACCTTTTATTCTAAGATTATTTTCTAAGTCTGAACACCTAAAATTGAAGTTTTTTGTGGATGTAATTTAGCCTTGTCCATTCTGCTCAGACAACCAGTGCCTCATATTCTGAGTATGTGTTGGCAATTCCCCCACAGAAGGAATTAGTGGTCATTTATGTTCACATCCAGGGTTTCTTATGCATCTTCTGAATAAACAGGGAAACACTATATTTCTGTATGTTGATTTGATGTTTTTTTCAAGGAAGTAGTCCAAATTCTGTGACACAATTACTTTAGTTAGTAATACGTTTTTTTTCTTTTTCAGCAAAACTTGGTACATTCCTAATCTCTTAATTGAACCGATTAGCCAAATTGCATTTGGCAACCTCTGCTCTAAGAAAGATAGAAATTAAGATCTCTAGATAAGGCTATTAGCTGGTAGGATAGTAAAATAAGAGGACAACCATATTCCATTATAGAAGAGAGGTTATTATTTTGCTTACCAATGAAGGTTTTGCTTGTAACAACTTTCCACATACCTTTGTTTTGTATCGTTTTCACATCATTTGGCTTAGTATTAGACTGCTCGTATCTTCTTACAAGATCCTATTCGTCTCAGTCTCAGGGACAGCTATTGACCATATGCATAGTGTTTTGGGATCTACTGATGGAAAGCTATACTGAAGAGAAAGACTGTATTTTAATGAAATGTTGTGCCCTTGAAAGGTGCTTCGTAAGATGTCCACTTATACTGGCTGTTAAAATTGCATAGAATTAAAAAATCACCAAGGTTGGAAAAGATCTTCCAGTCCAACCACCCACCTACCACCAATACCTTCCCACTAAATCATGTCCCTCCATACAACAACTAAATGTGTCTTGAACACATTTAGTTTTCTGCAGTTAGTAACCTAAGCAGGGTGGCTTCCACATTGCTGAACTTATTTGGATTTATTTTATTTTTCCTTTCACTTGGACGCTATTGTGGAGATCTGATTCATCCAAATTCTGTAGTTTCTGGCAGGTTCTGAGTTCAGCTGCCAGGAATTTTAGCTCTGGTTCCTGCCAGGACTTCTCCAGTAGACAGTGTCCTCATTAGTTGGATCTCCTGGCTCTCTCAGTGCAGCGATGCTTAGCTATTTCTATCCCCAGGCGACTCTAAATACATTACACAAAGTTATTTTATGTAAGTGATTGGCCAGACACTTGATAATGTCAAGTTTTTTTCTAATTCTGCTTCTTGAGATTTATGATTTTAGTATGAGATTACCAATAGTATTATCTTCCTAGTTTTATTTTCCATTGTCTGCAATTAGTGGCCATGAGAAGCAATGGTTTACTCACTTTTTTTTTTTTTTTTTAATGATAATGATCATTAAACATTTTTTGGAAACTCAATGGTTTCTTTGGAAGAGTGTGGCAAGGATACAGAAGTAAAATGAATGGTTTTTTTACTTTAAAACACTTGGTGCCAGCCAGCGTACTTCTTGCTTTTAGTTTCATTTCAAAAGGTTGAGAAACGACAAACTTCATCAGTTCCAAGGTGAGATCTTTCCGGAACAGACTTAAATCTCCTTTTCAAACTGTTATATAGAGGAATTTGGAGTTATTATCAGACATGCAACTGAAGAAATCAGCAATTTCCACCCACACGTAAAAACTTCATTTTAGTCAATTACTTTTATTGCTGATGTTTTCCCAACTTCTTCCTAGAACTCTCTTTTGTTGTAAAGTTTGGATTAAATGTTGTGTCTGCTGGACTATGGAAATGTATGGACTATGGAAATGGAAAGGAACCATCCTTTCTGGACTCATTGAAAACTTACTACATTTTTTAAAATACACAGAAGATGAGACGATCTCAGAAGCATCTCATTAGCTTTTTTTTTCTTTTCTGTTTAGATTGACCTGACTTCATTGTCTGGATTTCACTTTTTGTTCTTCTTCTTCCTTTTTATGGGGAGGGTTTTTAATTTATTTTTTGGGGCTGTGGAGAGTTGGCTTTTATCAGTGTGTATTACAGCATTCACTTTTTTTTGTTTGTTTAGGGTCAAATCCTTGGCCATGTTCATGGAGCATCAAGAGACACAGAAATAAGAGGTTTGTGCCATTTCTGCATACTGTTCAGTGACAGGGGGGCTGCAGGCACCTGCTCCATGCTAAGTTCCTGTGCCTGCAGACATCTTACAAAAATTAGTCTTGATCATTTATGATGGTTACTCAAGCAGTCAGGGAGGGACCTGGGATTAACATGGTTTGTAACTCTCTGGAAATTCTCTTTGAGATGTATATGAAGAATTGTCATGAAAAACCCTCTCTTTGTCTCGCTTTCCCTGTCTTTGTCTTCACTCAACAATAAACCCTCTGCTGTTTTACCCTGATGTGTTGGGTAATGAGGACAGATGGGAACATGTGTTTTTCTTATTGCGTGTGTAAATGCAGGGTGCTTACAAATCAGATGTGTTGCGACTTGTGCACAGTCTCATTTTCCTGACCAAAACCTGGTCAGTTTTATACAGTCATCATTAAGAGCCTTGGTAGACAGTCTTCAAAATTATTTTTCTGCTATTATGTTATATATAACAGTATGTATTGCGTAAGTACAGGTTTATCTTTTGTAATGTTTTAGGCAGTGAAGGATTTGATGTGGCTTCGGAAAGGCCTATCATCTCAGTAGTGCTATTGAAGGTTTTGCTGTGTGAACCAGGCAAACTGCTAAACGCTACCTTTCCTTCTAAAGGTATTAAATCTGTCATAGGTAGATTGAAATACTGGTTTTCCATTTGAAGTATGGGAAGAGAGAGGTTAGGTGCATAGTAGAAAACTGTTTTTAAAAAAGTTAAGAGCAAGCTCAAAATATGGGTTCAAAATTGGAATAGTAAGCATGCTTAGCATGCTAATAATGCTAAGCATAACTGTCTTGCATACCCATTTGAAAGTACTTCGCAAAGTGCTTGGGAAAACTTCTCAGTCTGGCTTAGTTTTACCCACATGCTAGATAATAAGAAAAGCAAATGTTTTGTATTTCTTCATGCTGAGTAAAAGCTTTCTCCAAACAGAGAAAACAAGCCTTTTTCTGCACTCCTACAAGCAGTACCTGAAAGGCTGGTAGAGTAGTGGGGATAGCAAAGGGGGAAAAAAAGTTTTATTTTCCTTCTAAGGGAAAAATCATTCTGTATTTTGTGCATATTTATCCTCTTAGCATTTCAGTGGTTAAAAAAAAGTGTACCTTTTTGTGTTTTGTAATAATGTTCTGTGTTTGCTTTTTTTCATGCTCATAGAAGAAACAATTTCAGTATTCAAAAGTGAATGTTGTCAGTTGAATTAAACAGTACTTTTTGGTTTCTTCCAATGCCAGCATAGGCTTTTAGACAGGTGGTTCAGGTAGTATTCCTTTATATCAGTGTGGTGACTTGTAGCACCTGGAAGGTATTCTTTTTGTCTTGCTAAAAGACATTTACTCAAGCCTGTTTCTGCAGAATTGTTAAAAGTTCTGCTGTGGATCTCAGATGAACAAGATGCAGCTACACTTATGCCTGAGATTCGTTCTTCCCTTTGATTAAGCTATGGAGCAGGACAGTGTGGGCTGCTTTTAGAAAACTGACGGTGAAGTTGTTCACAGTGTAATACACAGGAAAGTGTCTGTGGCCCTGGCTGTTTAGGTTCTTTGCTGTGTGCTTCACAGCTTGATAAGTATAAATTTGCAGTTAGAGATAACTTAGGTCAGTTGCTGTGCATTCACAATGTGTTAGTTTAGTAACTTTTCATTTTAGATAATTAAAAAATTCTCCTTGAACGTGCTTTTGCGGGTTTTCAGGAATTAAGTAAAAAGCATACATTAATAATGATGTATCTGGTATTTATTTATTCATAACGGATTTCAAAGCTCCTTTAAGTTTTGGAATGGCAACTTCTATTATCTCTGGCAAAAGAAAAATCACTGCTGACAGATACAAGGCAAATACTTGTAGTACCACATTTGGACTAAAAAGGCCTGCTTCTGCTTTTTAATTTTTATTTTTTTTTTTAGTCAGCATGAATAAATAAAATCATGAATGCGAGATAGACCTTTTTAAAACCCATTAGCATGATGTGAATTTACTTACTTTGCCTTGAACTCAAGTCTATAGAGTGATAACTGGCCTCTGTTTGTTGTTATACATTAGTTATTTTAAATACTCTGAAGCACAAGTTGTTGCTTTTAAGTGACAATATTTGAATGTGAACCATGTGTAATTAGGAAAAACTTGAAATAATTATAGAGAAAAAAATGAAAAGGACAAAGAAAATTTGGGGAAATATTACTACTACAGTCACCTCCAGAAACAACTTACTTAAAATAGTTAACTGTCTTGACAACAGTAGCTTGGACTGATTTAACAGCAAAATGAAGAAATTGAAATAAATCTTACATTTTTGCATTATTTATTGTAAAGTACTTTTCTTTCATTCTTAAGATCTTCCAAGTGTTTTAGAGCTACACTGCTAATTAAATCCCTTTTATTAACATGCCAGTTCAGTTTATAAGGTGATCTTGAAAGTTGGGGATTAAGAAAAATGGTTCTTTCAGAGTTATTTCCTCATGATTTATCACAGCTTTGTCAATATGAAGAGGTAGGAGATAATACCTCCAGTGCTGATTTCATCACTTTCTATGATCCAAAAAGAGGTGGTAGTGGGAAACCACGTAGCCTGTGGATATAAAGGATACAGCACCGATCGATTAATACTAGCAGCCATTAGTGGCAATAGAAAAGTGATGTGAGGTGGGAAAAATCAGGATTGAAACCACAGATGTGGCTTGGGGGTAATTATAGGCTTAACAGAGTAGTATCAATAGCATCATCATAGCATCAATAATGCTATGGCAGTGAAAATGCTTCTGGATTACAAGCTTATCAGGACTATAACAACAAAGGGACTAGTGGCAGCCTGTGCTCATCACTACTTCTGTACTTCTGTACATATGTATATAGATACTCATCAAATTATCAGAGCTGAATGCATCCAACAGACCCCAGAGGTGGGGGTTGGTCTCCAGTGAGGCGGCCATTGTGTGTCCGACCTGCGCCTCACTGCCTGCTCAGCTCCCTCACTGCTGCCACCACTCCTCAACTTCGTACGAGTTGTTTTATGCTTTAGGATTCTCTCCTCCCCTGTAAATGCTTACCAGATCATTAAGACATACCGTCAAGTTTGATTCTGATATCGTGTTTCCGGTGCCCGCTTTTCACATCGTTATTTTGTACAGGTGGGTGCTGTGTTGCAGTAGCTCTGAGAGAAGACACGTACAAATGTTTAACAGCCCAGCAAGGTCTGGGGGCACTTATGGCTGCTTCAGTAAGATTTTTCTCTTAAAAAGCTGCTTGATTTCTGTGGCTTCCCTTAACCTGAATGCAGGAGGTCTGGATTCATCTTCTGAACCTCACCTCGACCTTGAACAGCAAAGTTTAAAAACAAAA
The DNA here is from genome assembly GCF_019232065.1 of Centrocercus urophasianus. Lineage (NCBI taxonomy): Eukaryota > Metazoa > Chordata > Aves > Galliformes > Phasianidae > Centrocercus > Centrocercus urophasianus. The sequence goes on from NW_024884756.1 coordinate 5,446,563, forward strand.
ATACCAACAAAACAAACTAGACGTGAACACAATTAATAGCTGACAGAAGTCCTGGAATGTGAATCCTGACTTCAGTTATGTGTGGTACAGAAAGGAAGAGAGACATTTTCTTTCAAATATTTTTGTTTTGTCTTACATATTTGGGAAAGCCAAGTCTGTTAACTTAAGGATTTAGTTCAGTAAGTCCTATGTGCAATGTGCAGCCAGCTTCATGCTGCAAACTTAACTTCCTAGTTAAAAGATGCTGTCTTTTTTTTCTTTTCCCAAAATATTAAATATTGAATAAGAAGGTAGAAAGCTCTAGTGCTACTTTTTGCTCAACCAGAAGACTTATCTGAAAGGCATGTTCTGTCACTTTCCACATTTGGAGCATCTGTCGCAAAAAAACTGTCTATGATTGCACATAAATATATACTGATAAGTATGAAGCGTTTTTTCCCCTGTAATCATTTTTATTTCAAAGCATTCAAAAATGAATTACAAAGTAAGAAGAAATGTGCTCAATTCATCTTTTAAAAAATGACTTAAATTATACGCATCCAAAGAAGATGGTTTCTGATTGATGAGCTGCAATACAGACAGCTGTCATTGGTTTGGTTTTAAATTTATTTTCATAGCGTTGCAGCACTAAATTTATCCTGGAGAAAATACCCTTGCTGTGCGGGCTGTCAGGCTGAGGCTGAGGAGGCGGCTCCATTTCAGTGACCTCTTTATTCTCCGTTCCTTCTGCAGCTCTCTGCAGTGGCCAGATTTCTTGCCTCAGGCCAGAGGTGCCATTTATCCTGCTTTTTGCAAATAGTTGTCATCTTTTTGTGCTGGAGGCCCGCTCTCCTCTGGCAGGCTTTTCCTTGCTGCAGAGCTGCTTGGCAGAAGCCATGTTCCTGGCTGTCCCAACGCTTGGATATGTCCCCTCACCTTTGTGGTGGAGGTGATGCACGGGGATGGATTGGCTCTTGGTGGCCAGATAGCTGTTGCAGAAGTAGTGTTTCTTGGGATTATAAAAAAAAAAAAAAGAAAAAAAAAGTTCATTTAATTCAAAAAAATAACACGTTGGCTTTGAGCAAAGGGTAGAACTGAGGAAAACTCATAGATATTATGTTCTACCAGACAAGGGAGAAGCTGGGAATTTCACTGCTTCCTCTTTCTCCAAATGATTTTCTTTTAACACAGCTGTGACGAGACTTTTGTGTCGGGGGCAGTATTTTTATGTTTTCAAAATATAAATGGAGCTGCAGAACAACACTAAAATGCTTTGTATTGAGCTATGCTTCCCCCTCAGGTGTGTTTTCGACAGTCAGAGTAGTATGTCCAGGTGATCTAATTTCCACATAAGTAAACTACTTTTCCAGTAATGTATTCAGGCCTGCAACTCCCCTGCATGTAATTCAACTAAAATGTTGTAAAACTAAAAAAGTGAATTGAGTTCTTAATGGAAGTACTCTTACTCCTGTGAGACCCAACCCCCGCAAAAGGAAAAGAATGAAAGGTGTTGGAAGACAGAAGGATGCTTTTCAATGTTTTGTTAAGTTTAGTAATAATGAAATGCTTTAATTCTTTTTGTGGGTATTCATTTCTAGTACAAAGTAAAAGCAGATAAAATTTGAATTTTAAGAATGATTGGACGGATATTACGGAGTTCATTTTCTGTCAGGAGACTCAGTCTGATGGGAAAGATGCTAATAGCTCTCTTAAGAGTGAATCTGGATTGCACTCAACTATTCCATATGTGCTTTGGTTTCTATTTTGCCAAATCAGTTTTGCGGGGTTTTTTGTTTAGTTTTGGTTTTAATTCATTGTTTTAAAAAGCAAATACCTCACTTATATGGGAATAAAGATATAAAAAAAAAAGATATAAACAACAGGTTGTTGGAGAGCCTTGTACAAGCTGTCTGGATAATTTACTGAAGAAGTTTGGTTTTTTTTTTTGCAGATTATTTTAGAGGTGACAGCATCCTACCTATCAGTAATGGGCTGCCTCCCCAAAATGTGTTTATGTTCTAATGAAACAAGCTCAAAATAGTAATTAGTAAATTATGAAGCTGTTTTCCATCATTTTAATCTGTGTAATTTTGTTTTCAGTTAGACACTCCCTGCTTATTTTGGGGTTGTTCTGTTCCGCTTGAGATAATCATCCTATAATGTCTAATTCAATGCAGTGATCAATTCAATCACAGATTAGTGTAGCATTCAGCAGTAATAATAAATATCCCCCAAATTGCACGTACCTGAAGCAGTTTTTAATTCTACCACAAATTAGACTGAATATTTTACACGTTTGCATGACTTGTTTGCTGTCTCATGGTCAAACCAAGATAATGAGATCTAAGCACCAGGATTTAAACCCCAGCACAAATAACATGATGTTTCTAAATGCTGTAAGACTGGCTTACTTTAACATACGCAGTTCTTTCAAATTTTACAACTTCAATCCCTGATAAATGAGAATTAAAAATATGAATGGGGCTCTTCATAATAGAAGGCACGCTTCATTTATTGTACTGGGTTAAGTCTTTTGGAAGGGATTACTTTCTCACTGGAACACTGCGCTCAGCACTCTTGTGGCTCAGGCATCTGTCACTCAAACAGATGTCACCCCATCAACTTGAAAATAGAACTTCTTTTCCATTTTGTGTGGCTTAGTGAAGTTTTCAGGTTGAAGTACTTGGCGACATTTGTTTAAGTGACAGATGTTCATGTCTAATAGCCCTCAGTGGGGAGATGACCTTGTTTTCTTAGTGAGAGTTCTGCATCAAGTACTGTAATTATATGCATGTGGAAAATATGGGCCTTTATGAAGCAATAAATTCATATGCAAGATTTTACACTTGAAATTGCAGTGTGTGTGTTATGGAGGGGCTTGGGAAAAGATAGCAATATTTCTATTCTTAATTCTAACCTGTCCTGAACGGAGTAAGATTAACACAATGAACTCTAGATTTAAAAAAACCAATGGAGTATGAGTGCTGTCACTCACTGGTATCACAGGCCCAGGGCTCAGGTAAGCCTGTTCCTTTCTCCTGGACAATGTGGAGATTATCAGCCCTGTCTGGAGGATTCATTGGTTGAGGAACACCAAGCATATTTCTCTCCTTTCTGATGTGCTCCCTTGTGCCACTTGTATTGGAACTGCTCCTTTGGGCTCACTGCTGTTTCCTTTCCTCCTTGAAGATATAAGCTTTCATTTGGATATAAATTGGTCTAACATAGTCAGTGGCTCTTAGTTTCTCTGATTAAATCGTGGTAGAGGGAATCTTGAGTGACACTGTGCTAATGTGTGCCGGAAATATTGTCATTGACAGTGTTGTCAACATAGAAAAAGAAATACAATTTTTATTTTATAAAGAAGGAAGGCAAGCGTTTCTCTAGGAATATGCTTGTGGTTATGTAAATATGTACAAATTATGGTGGCAGTGACTTCAAAGGTTGCCATTTACAATGGCTGAAAATTAAAACCAAGATTTATACATCTGTGTTTGGGTCTGCAGATAACCAGCAAACTGGAATTAACCGAATTGTCTGAGATAGGAGGTGGGTTAACATATTTGCATTAAACATTGCAGTGATGCTGTTGAGGATATTTATGATACTCTCACCATACCCAGTTTACATTGCGTGCACCAGGTAGATCCTAAAAACATATAAGGGAGGATGAGAAGAAAATGTAGTGTAGTTGTTGAATAGGATCATACCAAAGCAGTGATTTATCAGAAGTCTTCCATTAATGTACATCTTCTGTGCTGCTGATTTCTGCGTATGCATTGTTCTAAACGTGGAGACATGACCAATTTGTTGTTTCTAGGACAGCTGCTCTTCTAGTGTTTCCTCATATTTGATTACTGTGATGACTTCTCTATTTAAATCTTGTCATAACTTAAATTCTTAAAGTTATTTTATGTTTAATTAACTTAAAGTTAGAAGCCTTAAAGCATTAGAACATTTTCATGTGAATATTTTGTCTGTGTATGTATTTATGTCACATTAGCAAGTCAGTTATCATAAGCAGAATTTCATCCTTTTTAGTAAAACATCTTACAGGTTTCCCTGCTTAGTTTGGGTTCTTGGATTGGTTGTATGGGAGTTTATTGCTGAGTCCAGCAGAGTCTGCTTAAGAGCAAGAGGAAGATTGTGTTCCTCACAGCCTTGGGCTCTTCACTGGTTGCGGTAGAGGTCTGTAAGTGTGGGTACTCCTTTGATTTAATTAGCTATATTTTAGGATATAGTGCTGCTCTAACATCTTCTGTTAGGTTAAATACATGTTTAGTAATTAAGGGAAGAACAGAATTGTGAAGAACCGGAAAGAGCTAATCTAAGTACTAACATAAATAGTAAATTTTGACCTGACTCTGATCGATAATTGGTCAGCCTTGTGTTTCTTAGCATTTCTTTTGGATTTCACACATTTAAATAGGAAGGAATGTCTAGATTCTATCATATTCTAAGGTATTTGCAGGCTGGTTTTCAAAGCACGTGACTGAGTGGGGCCCAGAGAACTTGCACTGCCAGTCAGCTTCTGGGAATGTTAAGTACCAACATGGAAATGCTGATAGGGGTTATAGTGAGACAGCTCACAGAAATAAGTTAAGTATAGAGTATGTATCTTGGAGGTTTCATAGTGGCTTTTGGTTTTTCTTAATAAAGCATATGCTTGAAATATTTGAATACATAGGTTTTTTTTGTTCTTCACTTACGGAGTTCAGGTTGACTTTTGGTTATTCACTGTAAATATTTGGAAACACTAAGCATACAGGAAAGTCTAGTGAATTGGATAGACTTAGAAATATATCAGGATGTTGTAGAGAGTAAGAATATATTCCTATGCATACCATGCATTTGTCAGCCAAAACAAGGAGCAATGACTGAAATAATTCTGCTTGTAAGAAATAGCAGTTAGTACCCCATTAGCATTACCTTGGATGAGTAGCTCTGATTTCTTAAGAATAAACCAGGAAATATTATATATATCATATCACAATGACACTTGTGTAAGTAACAGAAGTTTCATGTAGTTTATTGCCGGAGAAAGTACTGGTGGCTTTCTTCTTAAATAGCTTGTGGCTGCAGTCTGTTGTACTCCTGCCGCTGCTCCTTTTTAATATAAAGCACAGGGAATCCATCGGAAAGGATGAGAGGTTTTTCCCAAGCACCTTGTACCTTTCAATGGACAAAAAATGGGGAAATTATTTCTTTGTTCCTATATTGAATTCATTTGGGTGCTCATTTGCAGAAGTGAAGTTTTGTGTGTCAGTCAGTGACCACGGGTGGATCTTGGGAGGGGGAAGGGCTTCTTTGCTGGCACTGAAGAACTGAAATTTGAGAATAAAAGTTCTCGTGGCCTTAGTTTCTCAAAATGGATCTCTTTTCCATCAAATATTTGTATTCGGATTATTTTCAAATATTTGTGTGTGGGTTATTTTCAAGTGTTACTTCATGTCTTTTGGGAAGATGCCATTTGCTCACTGTCATTTTTCATTTCTTCTTATTTTCTCTAATAGAGTTTGACTTCTCCAATTTGTCTCCCCTCCCCCAGCTATTACCAGCTGTGAAAAGTAATTTTTTCAGCAGCCCTATGTGGCTTTTGGCAGACCTTTTGTACACTCGGTATGTACGGGGTCCTGAGGGGATTGCTTGTACATCTGTCAAGGGATTGTGCTCCTCATGGCATACATGAGTATTTATCTGTTGGGGCTTTTCAGGGCTTTTGTTTTGTTTTGTTTTTTGAGTAGCAAACCTTCTAGAGTTAAGTTATGGTTTTCTGAAGCTGTGTTTGGGTCTTTAGCAGTATCAAAGCCAGGCAGAGGAAGCTGCTGTGTGACTCAGCCCACCAAAGCCCTCTGCATGCGGTTCCAAAGTTACTGGTCCCAGCTGCTTTAGTGCATCAGCTCCAGCTTCAGAGATTGAAACAAGTTATTTGAAAATAATGTCATGTAACACAGAAATTCAGGCTACAAAGAGCAGAGCATCTCATTTAGCTTTCTACCATATTGCTTTTAAGATAGTGGGTCTCAGATCATCCCGTTTTCCGCGTGCGTGAGCAGCTCTGTGGTGTTCTTCAGTTGGGGTGGATCCCCCACAGCAAGAAGCAGAGCGTAAAACTAAGTTCTTGCATTTTTGCTGCCAGTGAATCCCATCCCCTTTTCTGAAGCACTTCAAGTTGTGTAGCCTGCTCAAGGTAACCTAGTAATAGGTACCGTTGGATCTCATGGGTTAGATACAGCATTTAAAATCATCCTCTAATGTTTTGCCAGACAGTTTCAGTCTAGCACGTGGCTGCTAGCAAGTCTCTTAATGGAGTGATGGACAGGGGCTGAGCTTGAAGAGCCCTGCCTGAGTGCATGTAACAAAAACCTCTTCTCTGTCATTCTCTGCTCGAGGGCTCAAATCATCCCACGTCGCTATTAAATCCCGTTCTGTTAAAAACCTCTGTGCAGGAATGGGGAATGCAGATTAGGATAATTATGAATGATGAGTCCTCTGTCCACTCGCTTCCTCTGCAGGAAGAAATTATCCCCTGCTTAAGTTCAAGTGAGTCAACTGCTCTGCGTCGTAGCGCGCTGTTAATCTTCAAGCTTCTGAAAGTGTCCTTATGTGCCTTCATATTTCCATCATCTTTAGGCTGCTCACATTGCTTAAAAAAAAAATCAAACACTTGCAGATCTTTCATGTTAAAGCTCCAGGAAAAAAAAAAAATAGGCCTGTAGTAGGTGGCCTGTGAAATAAATATTTACTGAGGGTTGATTCATCTTAAGACAGTGTGAGTGCTACTTTGAAATGTAGTGTTTGCGTATGAGAATATTATGGTTTTTCCACAGATGATTTTACTGATGCACGACCCTTTCTTCTTTAAAATAATATATTTTTTTTGCCTGTCCAATTTCCTTTTGTTTTGCAGCTCATGGAGCAGAGCTTTATCTGATACTTAATATTTATATAAGTAGCTTACTGCAAGCTATTAGGTCAAATAGCACTTAGTGTATTAGAAATTTTTTTGTCCTTCTTTAGTCATTTGGTATGTATTGTTATTTTTATTTTTTTTTAATCTGCTGGATTAAGAGAACAGATTGTGGCTATAGGCTGTATGCAGCCCAGCCGGGGCAGCCAGAATGCAGAGGCTGGCTCTGATGTGAAGCTGTAGTGTGAAGTGTTACAAGGCTAGGGCCTTCCTCCTGGTGCTGCTCTGCACTGAGGTGTGCCTGCTTTGGGCAGGACGTGAACTGGGCTCGTGTGGTTCGTTCCCTTGTGTCTGAGGGCTTCTGCTGTGTGGTGATGGCAATGGGCTCCAGCAAGGTGCTGAAAATTTCTCCTGGTGTACTTGCTGTTTTGTTCGTCTTCCTTCCAAACAAGAATAAATGCATCATATTGCAATATGCCTTTTTTTTTTTTTTTTTTTCCAGCATACGTAAAGCACATAATTTAAATTCTAAGTTATTTCTGTAAACAGGCATAATTGCAGAAACTTATGGTTGGTTAGATGCTTAGAGCCTTTTGTTCGCCTTCATTGTCTTTTGCCAAATTTCTTTTTGGTGCATTGAATTGAAGAACGCTGGTAAAATTTGTGCTGGGGCCACATTTAGTGTGATATCAAAGTGCTTTGGCAGATGGCAGAACGGTTATCAGGTAGGGCTGCAAACACTGCAGCATACTGCAGGGCCACAGTGTTAAGAGCAGGCAGCTTTTGGGGTGCATCTCCTTCATACGTGGCTTTGAGCATCCCAGAACCTTTTTGCTCAACATTTCCGTGATTCAACAGTTAAACAGCAAACAGATCATCTGTGATGGAGGAGGATTAAAGGAGTTAACGGCTATATTTGCTTTCAGAAGCATGTGTGCCTTCTATCAAAATGAATTAGTCTCTCAGGCTTCTGAGGAGAGCATTAGGCCTAACATCTTCTTAATATATTCTAAAGCTGTGTGTCTGAGAGAAGCGAATTAAAGGATTTAAAATTTCTAATTACTTCAGATGTAATTAATTTCCTCTTTTTCAAAACTAAGTTGGATAGGAAAATGTAGTTTTAAAAGGCAGACAGCAAAGGAGAGCAGTGGTTACACAGCGAGAACTGCTGCAAAGCGCTGAATTAATGATTTGATTCTGTGCATGGCCATCAGTCATAGCGGGGACTTTACAGATACCAACTCAGCACTTCATTTCTCTGTGAGAAGCATCTTGTCTTTCACTGTGGTGATGCTGGCGGCGTCCTCAGGACAAGCACCATGTGTTGCAGAGCGCTGTAGCCTCTCAGAAGATACCTGGAGAGGTCCCTGCCAGCTGCCAGCTCACGCCTGCCTGCTCGCAGGAATCTGTTCAGCCCTGCTGCCTGTGCAGGGAGCTGAAGCTACCCAGCAGAAATAACTCATGACACTGCAACCAAACCGGGAAGAGTTATTCAGAGTTGCCCTTTCTGTAAGTTTATAGCTTGTGACATATGACAGGGGTTTTGTGGCAGCCCTCGAGATTTATCAGCAGTATCTTATCTCTCCTGTATATCTGGCAATAAATTCAGAGAACTCGCAGACTTGTGTCTATGGTGCTGGCACCAAACGTCACTTTTTACTGAGTTTCCCAAAGATCTGTTGAACTACTCACAGTTCAGCGATGAACCCACTGAACAATCACCTCTGCTTTCACCAATTTAAAGCATGCTAAAACTAATGGATGTAAATTTTCTAAGAAGAGATGTTGCCTTGAGATACTCCTGAACCGTGGCCAATTTTGTCTTGTGGCTGTACAGCAGAGCAGTGCTGAGGAAGGGCTGGAAGGTCTTTGATTCTGCGCTCTGATACTGCAGTGGTGATTATAGAATCACAAGGTTGGAAACGACCTATCAGATTATCTAGTCCAACTGTCTCCTCATCACCATTGCCACCACAAGCACTAAGCCATGTCATGCAGCACGTCGTCCAGACACCTCTTGAAGACCTAATTAAAGGCCTGTCTGCAGGAATGTCTTCTGTCGCTCAGTGTTTCATTTTTGGAGAACGGAAGGGTGAAAAAAATGTGATTTACGGGAACCAGCCATTCTGTTGTCAAATTTTAGAGCAGTAACAACGTAAAAACCAAGTCTACAATATGAAGTTTTCTGCCTTGGTACATTGAAAGAACATGCTCAAATGAAACCGTAGGCTGTAAAGGCTAATTGCTCGCCCATTCGCCTATTTTTGTGCTGAGAGAATTAACTCTACTTGATTAGACTGCAAGCGGAGCTCAACACAATCAGATTTGCAGCACAGCCTTCACCATCATCCAGAAGTACAAAAGCCTCTTTATTTCTACTACTCTGGATGTGCGAGCAAATCCATGCTGATCGCAGAAGAGGTTTCCTGACAAAGCTAGGTCCTTTTTATCAGCAGCATCTTATGCTGTTAGCCCCATCTGTTGGAGAAGTTCTCTGCTTTCGAGATAAGGCAGATAAACCTGAAGCATCGACAGTACCTTGCAGCCAGGTTCAAACTGGAGGTGGCGTCAGAACTCTCTGTGTATCAAGCTCAGGTGTTGTCTGAGGCTTGGGAGCCTTCTGCACATGGAGAGGCGCTGCTTCCAACCTTGCTCAGGTGCAGCTTTGAGGCAGAGCTGCCATCAGTCATGTTAGTGGATAATTCTAAGAGTGAGGCTTTGCAAAACTGTGAATAAAAGAAAAATAATGGAACATGTTGGGGAAACAACGTTAGTTTGCAGCCAGCTTTCACTGAGATAGTGTGCTCTTTTTCAGTGAACTGATGTGTTTACCTGACATTCACCTAGGTTCACGTGTACAAAAATAAAATATCAGGAATGACAGGGTTTTTCTTGCTCCACCATCATTCTTTTGGGGATATAACTTATCCCAAAGGAAGTGTTCAGATGTACAGAAACAGAGGGGAGTTCTGTGCTATGATTTTTTTCTCCCCAGTGTGTTCAGACCTTGCTTCTTACCAATAACTTTCTTCCTTTCAAATAATCTGATTCATTTTTATGCTGCTGCCCACAGCTGACGGAAACAAGTTTTTCGGAAACCACAAGTCACTGAAATAAAGTGAGGGTAATCTCCAGTGTTTTCATAGAGCACGGTGTAAGTGACAGTGTTTATAATCTGCTTCCAGAAAAATAGAGCTAAAGCTGTAAAGGATTGAGGATAAAAGTATAAAATACAAAACTAATAAATATTGCATAAGGCTTTATTCTTTGCGCTATTACATTGCAATCTCAACTCACTATGGCCAAATGGTAATAGGGAACTTTCTTGCCACTACAAATCTATACTTGAAAGCATTTTCTTGTGCAGCATGAGATGGTAAAATAATTGTCACAGCTGTTTTAGTCTGTAGAGTCTTCAGTATAAATAATGGCTCCTCAGCACCTTGAGAGAGGTTCTGGGAGGCAGGATACCGTATGGTGTGTTTGGCACACCCGAGGGACAGGATGCCATTCAGAGACACCTAGATAAGCTCCAGCAGAGGGCCAGGGTCATGAAGTTCATTGAATTCAAGTGCAGGCTCGTGCACCTGGGTTGTGGCAAGCCCTGCTGTATGTACAAGGTGGGGGATGTAAAGGCAGAGCATGGCTCTGCTGAGTAGGACTTGGTGAATAGCAAGCTGGACATGAGCCAGCAGTGTGCCTGGGTTGCTTTGAGGTGGTGGATGCCCTGTCCTTGGAGACATTCAAGGTCAGTCTGGACAAAGCTGTGAGCATCCTGATCTGGTTCTAAATGTCCCTGTTCATTGTAGAGGACTTGGATTAGATGGCCTTTGAGGGTCCTTTCCAACTTAAAGGATTCCATGAATCTGTGATCCTGGCCAGGAGGTTGCGGTGCTTCCTCTGTTCACAGAGTGGGAACTCATTTTGGAATAAGAAATGGCTTTGTTCAAGTGAAGGACCTGGAATCTAGTTTATTCTTAATTAGCTTAGGGCTACACTGCTTTGTTCTGCAGATAACTATTTTTCACTACAGTTATGAGGAATAGAATTATTTTGGCTTACTCTTGCAGACGGAAAAGACGCACAAAAATGAAGCCCCCAAAGAAAAGCTGTACACCATCCTGAATAGCTTTCCAGACACTAGTTTCCAGGTGCAGTCTCATTTGTTATTGATTACCTATGGTTCCTATAGCTGCTGATCCTATAACTGGATGGGTTCCTGAGGTCAGAGTCCCAAAGAGCCAGAGAAGTGCACATGTGATTTGTAACGGATCCCTGGGATCCCGTTCGTTCTTCTCTGTGCAGAGAAAGCTTTTGTTTCTTGTAGCAGCAGGATAAAATGATTCCAAAGTGATACATCTTAGGAAAAGAACCTTAGTCACTGAAAAAGCAGTCCTTGTGAGCCTTGTGTGTGGTGGACTAGTTGAGATGAAGCAGAAGAATTAGAAACGTCTGTTATGTAAAATCAATCTTTTGTGATTGAGAAATAAAAACGAAATCCAGTGAAGTTGTAACCTTACTTTAAGGGCTGCTGTGTAACTTGCCGTGTTTGATTGGTTGGAGAATCAGGTGCTATGATGTTGTAGTGAGAAGAAGGTGAACTGTATATCATAGTGGAAAGTGGTGAAAGGAGAGAGGGTCGTGGCAGCTTGCATCTGGGAATCTTCCTTCTGGGACAAATTCTGTAGGGCTCTAATGCAACACAAAACAACCTCCTGGGTGATGCGGAATAGCTTTAAGCGCTTGAAGCTGCTATTTCTCAGGGAACTGTTCCAAGCGATCCACGGCAGCCAGGGAGAAACTGCTAACTGTGCACTTTACCTTGGAAAGTCGACAGTGAGCCAAATGCTAAGTGCCTGAAATACCCAGAGGGAAATAAGACTTGATAGAGGATGGCTCGAGCATCGGTGTGTATCGCATCTTTATCGTTTTAGGTATGACTGGGATATGAAGCCGTGGATGTTTGCAGTAAAGCCAAACTTCCAGATGACTTAATGTCTGAAAGGTGGGCAGCCAGTCATTTTTTGTGTTTATTTATTTATTGCTTCTTTTAATAACTGGGAGAATGCTAGATTCAGATAGATTTCAAGGAAAGCGTCAGATGTCAGAATCTGCTCATCAGAGGATTTTGCATTGTTAGCCACTTGATAAATTCAGTTTCTGAATGGAATAACATTCACAGTATGGTGTAGAAGGACGTAGAATATAGGAAAAAGTATGACTCTATTGAACATATTTTTAGTACTTTTAGTTTATTTTGTAAAGATATTGGCTATGGCTGAACATACAACAGTGCTTAATTACTCTGGCTGCCTTCTGATTAATTATTAGTATGAATTGGAAAGTTTGCCACGGGTACTATTTTGTGTAATGCTGTATTATATCAATAACATTATTAACATTCTCAGAGTTGCTGAAAGACTTAGATGCAAAGTTTTTATGCTCTTTAGAAAAAGGGTAATTAATTTCTTTGTGCTCAATGAAATAAGGACATCTGCAAATTATAGTTCTGGTGTATAATTACATGTTTTGAGTAGAGCAATGAATGGTAGTAGAAATACAAACTGTGCGTGGTGATAAACATATCATCCGAGTCCTGCAAAATAAGTAGATATTTGTTACTGCAGTTTCAGTTGCTTGCAATTGAGCTACTTCTATTTGAGCTTTTCTGATTTCTTTTTGTAGCTTAAAGTGAAATCTGGGTAGGGAAAAAGAGTAAACAACCTTGGAGTGACTGAGGGAGTGACTGAGACTTTGCTGTTCATCTCTTACATGACTTACTAAAGTTTGCAAGTGTTAATCAAAATCACTGGTGATGTTTGAAAACTAAGACTTACCCAAGTTCTTCACACTAGGTGTTTACCCCCTTTCACATCTGGAAGGCTAACCACTTCATGAACACCTCAGGTGGGTTGCTTTGACCGAAAAGGCTGAAAGAAGTCTTACCTTGCTGAGTGTTTCACCTCTATAACGATGAGTTGATCTCAACAAGACTTCTCGTGGCAGTTATATACAAAAGATGAAATCTGTAAAGAAGGCATTAGTTAAATATGAAAATTGTATTTCTTACTGTCATTCAGCTGGATGTGCCATAAGGCCCCATGAGAACGAAGGAGTATTTTTCTCTTTTCCATGTTAAGTAGAGCAGTATGAAGCATTGCAGTTCCTGGGTGGAAATGCCTGGCGTGATTTGGATTTGCACAAGTGACCTTCCGTCTCCCAGAAAGACTTATTACCAAAAGGTTTCATGCTCATCTATGTCCTTCAAAAGCAAAATTTCAAGTGTTATTGCATACAGCATCTGTGGTAGCTTTTAGGTGTTACAGTGTTTGTAAGCTTGGGTTTTCTGTGGCAGTTTAATTACAGAACAGTCTGACAGAATCATAACATGATGATGTTGATTGGTTTATATAACTTAAAATACCCATGGAAAATGATTAAGGAGAAGATGATTAATTGCAAAATTACAATGAAAAATCTTAAGACTTTATTGCACTGCGCACAACTCAAAATGCTTCCATGGTGTTGCCATATACACAGCACTCTTAAGGATGCTGTGTGGTGGTGTTTGTCAGCGGAACTGAGTGGATGCAAGGCGGCTGTGTGTGGAAGGACTCAGCAATGTTAAAAAAAAAAGAAAAAAAAAAAGCCTATTTTTGAATTCGGTAAATTTGAACTCAGAACACAAGACTTCACTTGAATTATTTATCACGTGGAGCTGCTAGACAGTGTGCTTTAGAAGTAAGTGATAAGACAGAACAAAGATGAATGCTGTGCTTCCTTGTCTGCACATCTGCATTTCTAAAGATTAGGCAGAACTCAGAGTAAAGATGGCTTCATTCTTTGAGGATTCCTTCTCTTCATCTACATAATGTTTCCGAAGCTGGTATCCATGGCAATTTGCAGTGATGATTTGGGAGCTAGGCTTGAAAACATTTATTCCTCTGCTAACATATTTTGTAACATTACTTTCTGAGTTGATTCGTAGAGGTAAATTGTTGCAAACAGTGTATTTAAAATCCTTTTTCTTCCCCTGTGAATTTGGTTGGGTTTCTGTAACCACCCTGATATCCACATAGTGCTGGGTATGTCCAAATGCCTTTTACAGCTTAGAATAAAGCATGAATGGGTTCCAGGTGGACTGTAATGGCTAAGGATGGTGATGGTGATCACTTCAGTGATCTTCCAGTAGCTAAAAGGTTGATGTTAAAAAAATAAATAAACAAATTACTAATAACAGTATTTAAAGTTCTGGTCATCTTTAAGCTCAAGTATAATAAATCTGATTGGGGAGGGGGGGGGGGTGATGCAGGGAAATTACTTTGAGATGCAATTTGAATTTTAGAAACCTTTGAGCTACAAAACCAAGGTCTGTAATTTAGTAAGCTGTTACTTCCTAAAGACACTCTTCTCTTAAAAAGCAGTTTATCTGTCTTTTCCTCGGTGCTTTTATAAGCTTAAGTGCTGTTCTGCATTTCTGAGCTCTTTAGCCCAGATCAACAAGATTTAGTTTGATCGATAGGTGTACATTTCTGTGAAGTTACATCTATTTTCTGTCGGAGTTTCACTGGATCCAGGCAGCACGAGGTGCACGTCTCTCTCTTACCATTATTATTCTCTTGGCCGCAGACATACTCTTTGTTTTATCTCCCTTTTCTTCTATTTCTAACTTCCTTTAGGAGCTGATCTTAAAACGCAGCGGTTGGAGGGAAATAAATAATCTTGGCTTAGCTTGTTAACTTGATTATTTGACGTAAAACCTACTGAAAATATAAAGAAAATTGGGATTCATACCTTGGTTATTACATTTGGTACTTTTAATGTGCATTAAACATTTTATAGTCAATTTAATGTTATTTCAAGCTCTTAGTGGAGTTGTATTTCAGTCTAAACTTGATCAACAACCTTAACAGTGAAATTTGTGGGCGCAGTAGAAGGAAGAGTAATTCAAGAATGCAATAGATGATGGTACTTTGGCATTTCTAACTCTTTGAAATTGTTTTGATGCACTTGGAACTTGCTCCAAAAGGAATGTGTTCACCTTCTATATTGTGAAATACGTTTTATGGAGGAACTTACAAATGTAATTTCAGAAAATCTTCAGTTTTAATCCTTCCACCAAATCTAGTAAGACAAGGCTTTGCCTCATATCCAAAGAATTTAATGCTCTCACTTTTCTGTTCCTGTTTCTGTCTTCTTTGGTTTGATAGTCTGTCATGGTGAGTTCTTGAGATGAAGCTGTCTATTATACTCAGCATCCAAATGTTGCAAACTGTAAATCGGAAGTGATTTTTTTACCATTTTGGAAGGGAATGGGCTAGATTTTGGGTTGAACTAATGTGAAAAGCAGACTAATTTGTTTAATAAGATCCTGTGTAAAAAGATGCTTGTACAGTTACGTTCACAGGAATGATCTATTATGGTGAATGATGGGGAGAAAAGGCAGAGTCAAGTTTTAGAAAGTACGAAAACAATTATCTAAGCTAGAGCTTAAACGAGGCCCTAAAGTGTGTTGTATTTGAGTGTCTGAGGTTGCCTGTGCACTTAATGGGCCAACATGCTTCAGGAATTGCACAGTGTGATGGAGAACAAGTGAAAATGTAGAGGATTGGCTTCATGCAGATCATTCTTGTTGCATTTAGAAGATGTGCCAAAGTGATCTAAGTGCAGACCATATACTTTACAGCATAACTTGGTAACATGTTTCAATAAATTATTCAAATGGTATTGCTTGTACAGCTTAGCAAGTGCCTTAAATCTGCCAGTTGTTGAACTGTGAAATATTATACAGATGTAACTGATTAATCTAAAAATCTAGTTTGCTGTATTTTGGTGTGGATTTTGCTACCAAAGTATCAAATTTATTTTTGAATTACTTTGTTAGGGAAGAAATTTCACTTCAGTGAAAATATTGTTGATCCATTTCTATGTCATGCGTATATCTTCTTTGATTTTGAAAATGAAGCTTTATTGGATTTTCTTTTTAAATTTTATTTTTTGTTTCTTTACTGTGTGTTCCCTGCTACAAAGCACATGGAATTTTGAAAGTGACCTTGCCTTCACTTACGGTTTTACTTAAATCAACATTAAACTCCTAATCATAGAAAGAATTTGACTAGCGCTGTACCTGAAAACTAATGAAAACTTCATGAAAAGGTACCAGGAAAATGTAAAAAATGATTTTCTGTACAACCTTTTACATAATTTTGACAAACTGTCCTATTTCAAATGCATACATGCCAGTAGCAACATCTCCTGTTGCTCTCACAAAACCTTTTCATTCCATTTGCTACGTTTTCATTCCATGACATCTCTATTGCAGTAAGTCAGCACGGGTGTTCCCAAATGATGTGACTAAGACTCTTTGCTTTGGTGTGGTGAGGCCATGCCAGCCCTACAGTGCTCTGTACCTTCTTTTCTAAGAGTCTCGTCGCCAGCATGTAACCAGAGCAGGCACCTGCTGACTTGGCAGCCGTAACATCCCCAGTTTGTGCAAGAGCATCAGTCCTTAGGTCTTGTTTTACCTCTGTGATTCTAAGAGAACTGTCCTGGCACCCTGAGCTTACCCAGTGCTGCAGGGCCAGGACTTGTCAGGCTCTTCTCTTGAGACCAAGTTTGAAAGTTTTGGGAACTCAGCTTTTCAGTAGCACACATTCTTCTTATTCACCAGGTAGGGATTTTGCATCTCTTTGTGCGTTCAGTTTTGCTCTGAGTTCAGGTGGATGCTTCATTTGTATTAACCTGTAGTTAATTTAAAATGATTCTTGATGCTATACAAATGTGGAATTTTAGTTAGGGCTAATTAAAACACTAATTAAGAGATGATAGCTGTTCTGAGAAAATGTGTATTTGTCACTTGTGGACTCAACAGAATTGCAAGTCCTCGTGTTTACTGCTTAGTATTACTACTTAGTATTTACCATTTAATATTGCTCTAAAGGCAGTTTAGACATCTGTGCATTGTGAAACCATTCAAAACTGCTGTACTTGAGTGACTTACAAAAAAACATTACCTAATTCAACAGCTCATTGCTCTAAGCAAACCAGCTGGCATAGCACAGAGCTAAGAAAAAAACAGTGGAAGATGAATTTAGGTGACAGAGTTTTGCTACAAGAGAATTTTGTCGGGAAGGAAATAGTATCTTTTATTTTCTGTTAACAGTAATAAGTATGTTGCAGTTTCTTATCTGCTTCAGTGGGTTGATGTTGAAGTCTTGACTCAGCAAGAACTGGAGAGCTATTGGAAAAGGTGTGTCAGCTTCTTGAGTTGGAATGCATTCATACTGTGACTTCAGCAGAGGGTGCAGATATGTTGCAAGATACAAAATGGCCAAAGTCTCCTAGGGCTACGCTGGTGTTTTTTGGCTTGGTGTTAGTGTGATAAACAGGGATTTGCCTGTGACTGAAGTTGTACATAGCCAATGCATTGGGATACAAAGCCTAATATTAGCAAAATTAGTCAGTTCTATACTAGGAAATAGTGTAGATGCTCAAGATGATAAAGGAGCGTGTAAATGCTGGAAAAGATGGATTAGTTGTTTGGATTATATTTTGTGCTTTGAAGTTATTGGAAACGATGTTGAGAATGAATTTGTAGGCATCTCCACATCCTATGAGCAGTAGGCATCGTTTTGACATTTAAAGGTCACGGTGCTTTAATCTGTTTGAAGTCATGCAGGTTCTGTTAGTGTACGGATTCAGATGCTGAAGGTATGATGCTTTCCAAAGACTCTTTGTTTTTTTGGCTGACGTTAAAATCTGTATGCAACAAAAGTGTATAAAGAAGCAGGAGTCATTTTCTCTGCAGACAACGGTTGTGGCTTCTGTATAATCTGTAACTTTCAAAAACCAATGCACGTACATGTGAACATGTTACAGTGAGCAGCTCAGAGGCTTGCTTAGGAGAAATACATTCGCATAACTCCCAGTGCTTCGTATGTGATGCCAGCATAATAGTAGTAGGTTGGCCGTCTTGAGCAGTAACAGAATCGTATGTGCATTCCCAACATAGATCTTTAGTAAACTAAATCTGTTTATCCACTAAGTCTTTCAGAAAGCGTAGCTGTGCCCAGAGGGCCGTGCCCTATGTGCTTTCCATTTCCAGAAATTGCAAGATTGCCTTTTTTTTCTTCCTGTTTTGAGAAATAACTCATTTGTCCTAATTCTGCCATGTTTGGAAATGTTTCTCTTCAATATTTTGATACTGTTGGCAGTAAGTTGCTAGTTTTTTTCCTTAGTCTATTAACTTAGAATGCAATCTTTCTCAAAGCTAATAGTCTGAATGGACCTTTAAAATGGAAAAATCTAAGTCTTAGAAACTTGTATTCACATCTGAGTGTGTAAACACCTCTGAGTAATGGAAGAATTTTGAGTTAGTTTCTCAACTTGTGCTTTTTGGAAAGAATTCTCTGTAGCTTTATAAGTGTAGAGCCTCCTAGCTTCATATTATGGGAAAGGATGAGACCAGCAGTATTAAATAGCTGCTGGGTTTATTTGGTGATCCTTTACAATTAAGTTGTGTGAGTTGTAACACTTGACCGGAAGAAAAAACTACCATCTCATGTGTGAGTGTCATCACTCACATACTGGTTAGCGTGGAACCACCTGGCAGCATCCCTCTGTTCCACCTGGTACTGAGAGAAGAAACATACAGAATTAAAAGAACTTTATTATTTTTTAAGTTATCCCAAGTGTCTGTCGGTGGTTTAGAGCAGGTCATCCCATAGTCAGAATGTCTCTAGAAGCAGAAGGAAAAAATTTGCTCTGGAGCTATTCGGCATGATGGCTGCTGATCAGAAATAGGCTAGATTAAAATAGCCTTCCTATCCTGGAACCAGCACAGACATCTGTGTTTGTACATAGCCATATTCCTTCCAATTGATTCTGTCTGTCTCTAAAAATACTTTCACATACCCTATTTGTCTTACAGAAATGAAATTTTCTCTAATGTCCAACATAATGAAAAATTGGATTAAATATCTTAGGACGGATTTGTCTTTCAAATGTTTTGCCATCATTTTCCATTATAATGACTAGTAACATCAAG
The DNA here is from genome assembly GCF_019232065.1 of Centrocercus urophasianus. NCBI lineage: Eukaryota > Metazoa > Chordata > Aves > Galliformes > Phasianidae > Centrocercus > Centrocercus urophasianus. Next base: position 5,465,498 of record NW_024884756.1, read on the forward strand.
CAGAGACGTTACCTTCATCATTTGTCTCTTTTTTCTCCTCCTTTCTGCCTCCATTTCTGTCACAGAATGATAAACATATCTATGCTCATTAGCAGAGATTTGAAATGAGCAAGTAAGTCTGAATTTCAAGTAGAGCTCTTCCAGGGCGAGGTAGATGAGCTTTATTAACTGGTCTGTTCCATTTGGCTGAGATTTTGTTTTGATTAACTTAAAGTCATAAAGGAAGAGGGCCAAATTGGCTTCTACGTTTCCTGAATGTCTGCTAGGAACATAGTCATTATAGTGTGATAATTATAGCATAAACGAGCATATTTTGTACTTTGCATAGGAACTGCCGTAAAAGAATTGAGATTCTGTTTATCTTCTTGTGCTTATGCCACTGTTCCACAGACATGATGTTAAAGAAAAATCAGCACACTAGTTGGTTTGGTAAGCGCTGCTGACCACCTAGATGCATCCAGTAATAATTTGAAGAAAAGTATCAGCATTGTGGATAAAATTAATCACCACTTACCTATTCTGGAGAAAGCGTAGTTCAAAGTTGACATCAGAAATTGGCTCAGGGCATCTAATGGTTTTAGTAGCTCTACAGCATTAAAATTCTCTTTGTAAGTCAAGCCTGATGGTTGCTCTCCTCCTGCTCTCAGGTGTGGATACTGAGCTCTACGCTTGGCGTTCTCCTAGGGCTACTTTGACATCTTAAAGATCCAGTGCTGAGGCAATAATTAAAGTGAACTGTGGCTTTCACTGACAGCTCATTACTGTTCTGCTGCTCCCTGTGGGTCTTTGGCTGAGTATTTGGGCACGTAAGCTACTTTTCTGCACTTGCCTGCAGCCTTACACTTTGAGCAGTGTTGTTGTCTACAGATGTTAGCCTTTGGACATGTTAGGTTTTCACTTGATTCCTTTAAACCAGGGAGCTTAAGAGTTGCTGCTGGTAATTGAGAAATCAGTAGGGTGATAGAGATGACGAGGCTGTTGCAGCTGCCTGGTATTGATGTTGATAAAGCAGAGACACTATTTCCCTTGGAACTTACCAGCTGCACAAAAGCTTCCTGAAGGTACTGACAGACAAAGTTTGTGATCTGAACTGGGGGAATCCAGGATGTTAGCAATTCTCCTCATCTTATAATTGACTGATGTTTTTGCTAGGGCTAATTACATCCCAGTGCGTAATGGAGACCGTAACTCTCTCCCCATCCATTTTCCACCTTGCAGGTTTACCTCCTCGTGAGGTTTTGGGAGGATCGTGCCAGGAGAGTTTAATGAATGTAGTTCATTTTGAATATCTAATAGCATAGGTCTGACTGTATATGAATACAGGCACACGGTGTGGATGTATAGTTACCGTAAATGTGTGTGTTTACGCAGTGTGACACTGTGGGCGTGAATATGCGTATGTAAGTCTGTGTATCTACACATGTAAAGCCCTATTTTTGCAGTTAAACTAAGTACTCTGTCATGATTCATTTTACAAAATGTTCTTCCATAAAAATGAAGCTCCACTGAATGATTTATAATATGCCAAGGGACGTGGAAGCTCAGATGTTTCGAGCTACAAGAAGTTGATGAGTGATTAATGATCGGCATTTGCAATCCCCTCTATTTTGGGACTCTTTGAGATTATTTCAGTGAAAAGGAAATGATCAGTGTTTCTCGAAGCTTGTGTCCGTAAAAAGCATCTTCATAAAGTTTCGTTAGGTAGATTATTATGCTTTTAAAACTGATTTCTCCTATTTTTATGTCATCTCCTAACTTCAAGAAGCCTTTCTTCAGCCTCGGCAGTTGGTAACATTTAATTTTGTGCTATTTTATGTCTTTGGAGATTTGTTGACATTTCTGGTTTTCAGAATCACATTTTTACATTCTGTCATCAGCCTGCGTGTTATAAAATGCTGTATTAACCTTTCTAACACATTTAGGTGTTACACAGAAGATACTTTTTTACAGAATGATGTGTTATTCGTTAAATAGGGAGTAGATACTCAAGGAAAGAATTGTCTGAATGCCAAACTTCAAGCAAGGTAATCATACATGTATGCAACACGTAGTTATTTAAATAAACCTGGAGTTTCCTTCAGGAGAACAACAGTTGCATCTCCAAACATGAGCTTGACCTCGAATAGGCAGTGTCTGCTCCTCTTGGCTTCTCATGGCATTGTCTCAGTGTTGGTTCACTGGAGCCAGCCAGTGCTTACAGGACTCCATGGGGAAGAGGAGAAAAATAATGACATGCAAAATTGCTCCCCGTCCGTTTAAGTATTGTAGATGGTTCTGCTGGGTGAGTGAGGGATGTTCTGCTTCAATGGGAGTGAGTTAATGGATTTAATTGAGGACAAAAAAATTGTCCTGGAATGTCAGTGGTTGTGTGTTGAATCTTGTCACTTGTCACAAAACTTCACATTCTTCTATAGCTGTTTAAGAGTTCCAGCTTTGCGCAGTCCAAGCATATTTCATGTTCTAAGTACAGATTTTAGTACGAGGAATAGCTGCATTTCACAAGGACATGTACCAAACTGATGACTGTTACCCAAAGCTGATATACCCACATGGAGTTGTAAAGGTTGAAGCACTGAAATGCTGAATTTCCAGGTCAGGTCCCACGCACAGTGCAGCTGCCTCTGTGTGGTGCTGCCTTTGAGCTGCAGATGCTCTCAGCAAAGGTTAGCAGCTGGGGTACTGGGTCACAGCAACCTGGCTCTGCTCCTTGGGTTTCGGTGCAGGCTCACAGGCTGCAGGCTGGAACTGCTTACGTTGCTCTCTGCAGTGTAAAAGCTGCTGCTGGAGGTCGAGGCTGTGCTTGTGAGGTGCTGGCTTGTTCCTTGGTAGGGTCTTTGGGTAGATAGCAGAATCATAGGTGCTTTATGACCTAGGAAGGAGCAACAAAATCTGCAGTGAGTGGCCTGCATTTCTTAAATTCTTAAAGTTGCTTTATTTTCTTAAGCAGCGTTTCTGTGCCCTGTGTGACTGACAAGCAAGGAAGGGGAATTTAGGTATGGGGTGTCTGACAGAGATAAGTGAGTTGCATTGTGCTTGTGCCAATTAGGCTGAGAGTCATCATGCGGTCCAGAAGTTTGAGGTGATGTTTTTCTTAAGCTGTGTTGGTCTAGATAAAATGTTTCTGGTTTTTGGTGAAATGAGAACTCCTGACTGTACCAACAGAGGTTATAATGAGAGTTGATAGTAATCCGATTAGTGATTGATCTAACCAGTGAGAAGATGCTTTAATGTGTGTAGCTGAAAAATATTTGGGAAACACTATGCAAAGCATGTAAGGTTTACATGTCATTTTTAAAGTGAATCTTCCCAAATTTTACCAAGTTGATGTTTCTGAGCACTGCACTTCTTTTTTCACATATTAAGAGAAGGCAGAAAAATGTTCATTTTTGTTGTTGTTTGTTTTCCATTGAAACTTCTTAATTTCTGTGCAAACAACATTATAACTTCCTGTCTGAATTCCAGTGGTTATGGTCAGAAACAAGGCTGATAAGAAGTGCAGCATTTATATTTGTGGAAATCAAAAGCTTTTCTCCGTGTTACCTTGAGATCAAAATGATGATGAACAAGATGCTTTCAATATGAAAGAAAGTGACTTTGTCCAATTTGTTACATTCTTGCAATTTCTATTTCCAATCAGAGCCAGCAGAAGATCCCTTTTTCCACCTTTGTTATGTTTCCTGATGCTAATATGTCGCTCTGAGGCATTTGCCTGCCCCTGTTTTCTGTGGGATATAATTGCATCTTATCTGAAGACATATCTACAGTCATCTGGTGCTGTTTAGAAAAGATTTTGCCAGAATGTCACATATATTGAACAGCATGCCAGAGAAAGCAGATTATTGAGAGATGCTGGATATAAAAACTCTGCCTATGACATATAGAAATGGTCTCTGGTTTTTGTAATAATAGGTCTGACTGCAGGCTAGATACTAAACTTTATTTCCTGGTCCCAGATGGTTCTGAAAGCAAATGTCAGAGCCTTATTAAATGAGTTAACATTATTGTTAGTCAGAAAAAGTCAAGTGGTTCTTTCTGTTTGTTTTTTTTTTTGGTTGTTTTTTTTTTATTTTTTATTTTTTTCCTTCAAGGTTTTGGTTTATGATATTTTCCCCCCGTGAGTTTGCTTCCAGTGTCAATAAGGGGGGCTCCCTTGTTGGATGCTGGCCCTCAGCCAGTCATAGCCCTCATCCTGGGTACCAGCAGGAGGTTCAGTACTGGGTGCTGCGATTTTTCCAGCCTTCCACTTAGGATAAAATAATTCAAATTCCAGAGATGAATAGTTGCCATTTCTCAGTTTATTGTCACGAGCTTCCTTTGATCATAACACAGGGCAATTAAGTCAAATGCCAGCTGAGGAATGTTAATACTGGCAGAAGGCAGCAAGGATGAAGAATAGGGACATCAGTTCAGAGCCCATGCAGTACTATACTATAGCATTGCTGCTTCAGGAGGATAAGCAGCTCCAGGTGAGGGAGGGAATTCTGCGGACACTCAAACAGGCTCAAAACAATTCTGAGGCAGTTACGAGTGCTCCCTGCACACTGGTGATGTGAAGTCAGTGTGCTTTACACTGACTGTGGTAAATGCTTCTCCAAATAGCTTTGCAGGATAGCAGGGTTTGGAAGGGACCTCTGGAGATCATCTGATCCAACCTCCAAGTCCAACCACAGCTAGCTTATGGAAGGGGCCTTATGTGGCTGGCTGCAAAACCCTGAATTCTGACCATCTTTATGGATTTGCTTTGTGCCCATGGCTGGCAGCCTGAAGATGGAAAGGTTTTTTGTTTGCTTTTTAAGAAATGAGGAATGAGAATGAGAGACGTTTGTGGTTTTGTAAAGATGTGTTTCGGGTGAGGCATTCTAGCAAGGAAGTTAGGAATAGTAATGGCTGTGATCAGGAAGCCCATGAAGGCATCGTAATAAGAATACTGTCTGACAAAAAGTAATTTCAGAGTAAGATACTATTCATCTTCATTGTATTCGTGCACTCACTGTATTTGTTATCCTCTCAGAATTCAGAGATGAGACAGAATCATTATGGGATGTAGGACACTTGTAGCTAAAGAGGGAAAATGCATTTGTATTCGTGGGCATGAATATTCATAGCATTGAACTTTGTGAATGTGTAAGATGTAATTGTACAGCTGAGGAAGTAGACTTAGACTTAGGAGAATATAACCTTGGAGTAGATTCAATCACTGAATGATGATTTGCATAACTTCTGCTGTACTGATTAACAAGTTGTGTTGGTCGGTTTTCTCATTCATTGGTAAATACCAAAAAATGCAAAATGAATGATTTGACTCTTAGAACACCAAGTTGTATTGAGGTTTCAGCTAATAATTAAAGTGGCTGAAATAGAAAGCAGCAGTCAGATGACCATTGTTAAACATCTGGATGCCTGGTGCTCTGCCGCCTGTGCTGTTGCGAATCATTAAGTTTTTTAGCTGATAGATTTTCATAGCTCTTTCTCATTTACCTTTCTGTGCATGGATTTCTGCATTTGTATGCAGAAATGCTGTAATAACATTTAATAACAATGAAATGCTCTTACCGGTAGTGCAGGATAACGTGAAAACTTGAAAGCATGAGCACATTTCCAAAAGCTAATAATAAAGATGGAAGTAATGGCTTCAAATTGAATGAATATGATTACAAACTATTCAAATCCTGCTGATTCAAACACTGCTATTATTTAACTTCAATTACAAATAAAAATATCTTCCTCTTATTGAAAGATAGAAAAAAACCACGTTTTTATTGAATAATTATAATAAATGTTGTTGGGTTTTTTTGTCTTGTAAATGCTTAAAAGGGATTGTTAAGGAATTTCTCCTCTTTTTTTTTTTTTCTTGGCCCCTTGTAGGCTGAGTAACCGGGTCTGTTCAGCCTGGGGAAAAGACCAAGAGGGAATCTGATTAATGTTAATAAATACAAGAAGTGAGGTGGGAGGCAGATGGGTGAGGCCAGGCTCTTCTCGGTGGTGGGCGATAGGACGAGGAGCAATGGCCTCAAAATTGAACGTGGGAGGTTGCATACAAATGTGCTGAAGAACTTGTTTACAGTAAGGGTGGTGGAGCACTGAGCAGGATGCCCAGGGAGAGGGTGGGCCTCCTTCCACAGAGACATTCAACACCTGGCTACATGCTTCCCTGTGCGACCTACTGCAGGGTACCTGCTTGTGCTCTTGAAGTCCCTTTGGACTCCTGAGCTTATGTGATTCTGCAATTAGCACCTCATTGCTTTCTTGCTTGCTTTGAGTGTTAGAGACTAACTGAACACCCGCAGATTGGGAAGGGAGACTCAAGATTCCTCATGATTAAATTTCTTCAGATTCTAACATTCTGATGTGACTTAATGTAAAAACTTTGAGCCTTGTGATCGTAAGAGGAACACTTCCTGCTTTCAGTTTGGAAGGCAGAATGATGGAGATCACGTAAAAGAAGATGCTGATATATTGCCAGTATTTTCCTCTGAGATTTTTAGCCCATGAAATAGAGAAGCTTGATATGTTTCTGGAGTCCTTTGTCTCCTGGCAGAGGTGTTGGTGGGTAACAGGCACACTGAGAAAGAGCAGAGCAGCTGGGCAGAATTGGAAAGGTGTCCAGCTTAGCTAGACTTGGTGTTTATCTTTCATGGTTGCTGCTTCTCTCTTAATAACTTCAATTAGACAACTTAATAACGTAGACCTTACGATACTTATTGCAGAGAGATAATAGTTTTTAAGAATTTATTTCTTGTCCCCCCTATAGTGTGAAATAAGTGTGTAAAACATCTTCAAAAGCAGTGTGTTTGTCAAATTGGTGATAAAAACTTGAAATATAAACCCCAATGCAGAGCCCTGAAAGTTACTTGTTATTTTAATTTGGGATGACTTTCTCCCAGATATATACATTTCTTTCTTTAACTCATGGCAGTGGTATTACTTACCTGCCCAGGATCAGGCAGCAAAATCTACAGAATGCATTGACTTGATGTAGGCATCTGCCTGTATGAGGTAGAAATCAGATGTGAAATATTTATTTATTTGTTTTCAGATTAATAATAAAATGTGCAAGTAGTCTACATTCTACATTCAGAATCAGTTAAATAAAGTGATGCAAAGATATGACAGCCATTTTTCATGTCTTGAAACAAATTCTTAGATCTCTTACACTTTTATATGCCTGAGTCTCTCTTTGTAAAAAAATTTAAGATAGCTGTGAACGTTTATTGAAAGACTGACAAAAAGCATTTCATTTAAAGACTAATTTTTTCATTTATATGTTCAGTTAGGAACAGAAACCTTTGGTAGTTTTACTGGTTTGATCCTTGTTGTGCTTTTATCTCAGTATCTGTCTTGCATATTATTTTCACGTAGCACAGTATTGCATATTAAGCATTATTCTATAGGTCACTTGTGTATAAGCTTAGTCCAGTGTGTGAAATTCCTTCTCTGAAGGAGTGGTAATGCATTGGAACAAGCTGCCCAGGGAGGTGGTGAGATCACTGTCCCTGTTGGGGTTCAAGAAATGGAGAGATGGTGCCCTGAGGGAGGCAGTGGATATGGTACAGTGTTATTCTTAGAGGCCTTTTCTGATCTTAAAGGTACTACGATTGTATGAGAAGTCATTTACCTCTGCAAGGGCTGGCATTGCTGTTCAAGTGCCTTTGCTGGAGGGAGCATTCCTATCCTTCCAAGGTACGATTTTCTCCATTTGTCTTTCAATGGATTTATATATATTGTTTGAATCGTTACTTGATCCCTTGTCCTAAACACAACCTACATCCCACTAAAGTAACTTGGAATCTTAAGCTGTATTTTATTTGGAAATTAAAACGGACTTATTATTTCAAGGAACATGTTGAGCAGGAAAAGCCTGGCTAGAAGTATGTTGGAAAATGCATTTTCTTCTTACTACAGTGGGTGGACTTGGAGGATGATTTTAGTTTTGCTCATATCCCAGCATTACCAGTGGAGGAAATAGATCCCTGCTGTTCTGCGGATCAGTGAGGCATCCATTTGTGCTGCATGTGCCACCCAGCAGCCCTAACCTGAGCTCAGCCATCAGGTAAAGCTGTACATCTTGAAATGCAAATGGGAATTTGGCAGTTCCCCCAAGTCATCAGCTCCATTTGCCATGTAGTCCTCTTCCTTCCAAGCAGAAGCTTTGTGACCACTGCCAGGGGGAAAGCCCACAGCGTAGTGCAAGTAATGTAATACATTTAATGATGCTTTAAAAGTCTTTTCCAAATGGGTTTTTTCAGACCCTGTATAATTCTTTTTATTAACGATTTCTGCAGTTTAATACATCATGTAGAAGGTTGTTCTTAAAACTCTGAGATTGTTCAATATCAAAAACAGATTTAAGGGAGGAAGGCACCGAGGGAGACGGGGCAAACCGTTAGCAGCCTCTGGCTTAATGGATCTGGTGGGAAATTCTAATTTACCATCAAAGTGACAGCGACTCACTTGGTATGAAGTGCCAGGGAGACAGATGGCAATGTTGAAATGTTCTCTGTTGTGCCTACCATCAGGTTTAGCAAAAAGGAAACTCGGGAGCAACAACATGTTGTAGCAGAGTAAATAGTACTTGCTACTGCTTTTTTGAGGGAGGGGAATTGGGTTTTTTTGTTTTTTAATCTGCTGATGAGCTGGATTCTGTAATGGGGGTGGAATCAAAATGGTTTTTGGAAAGTCTTTTGCTAAGTCTTTATTTTTGTAGTGATGGAGGTCAGTGGGGGCAAGGCAGGAAGCGAGCGAGCCCCTGGCGGTTACCTCTGGAGGTAACCATGCTTCAGGACTGAGGGCCTCAATCCAGGCTTTCTGCCTGGCTTCAGTATTCCTGTGACCTGTGCCAGGCTGACACTGCTTTGTGGCAGCTCCTCCTGGTGACTTGTAGCATATGGGATTCTCACTTGTGTTTTATACATGAGCAAATGAGGCTCTGTGCTGTCAGGCGAGCGTGGGAGGCTGCGTGCCATGGTTTGTCATCAGAGGCTCCAAAGGGTCATGCAGACACATCTGCCAGGTGGAAGAGCTGCAACACCTTTATCTGTCAGACGGGGAGGTACTGCGAGGAAACACTTGCCTGCCTTGTTCCTTTTGTTTCTTATTCTTGGAAGATTTTTTTTGTCTCCACTGGAGTGGCCCCTTTGTGGGAAATTGATCAAAAGAAGAATGCTAGGAAATTAAAAGACTGTCATGAGTCTTAAATGATTTAAGTTTATAATATAGATACAGTATGTGTACTTTTAGTACTTTTGGTGGTGAAATGACTTGCTCTTTGTATTTCTTGACTGAGATTCCAGTTACAGCAGTGAAGTCCAGCCAGACGTCTGAAACTGGAAGGAAATGTCCATGTAATACCAGTAGATTGTCATATACTTGCCTACCTTAATTTCTTCCTGGGCAAAAACATAAAGAGCTCCCATAGTTTGAAATAAAGTATTATTGTGTGGTGAGTATTATTTAAGTCTCGGTACTCATTTGTACAAAACTTATTTCTATCTTCTTTCAAAAGCCAATCTCTTTTTGTCTGCAGTCCTGGTCCACTACATGTTACAAAGAAACCTAATGTCTTCATCATTTTATACATATTTTTGTTACCTTTTTTGCCTTTAAAAAAAAAATAATATATGATATATATAAAATTTTTTTAAAAAAACCAACTTTTTATTTTCTTTGCTTTTTTTTTTTTCCCAAGGAAACAGAAAGCAGTCTATGAACATATGCTTGACCCTTTCGAGAGACCTTTTCTACCTGCTTGCTTTGGTTTCACTGCTATCTGGGGCAGACATGAGGGCATTAATATATAAGGACAGTAGAGAATTTCATCTGTACCGTATTGTGCAAATCGACTATAATTCTTTTATAGCTTCACTTAGAACTACTCGAGATTTACACATTTCTTTGTAGGCAATAGTAGGGGAAAAGCTCTGCTTCTTTGTAAGTAAGCTCACTCTCTTTTTGCTTTTATTTAGTCTATGCTGTTCCAGCCAAAACTTATGCATACTGTCTCTGAGTGTTTCTATGTTACGTGACATACCAAACAGAAAGAAAAGCACCAAAAGATAAAAATCCCAAGTATAGAGTGTTCTAGGTTATATGCAATTCAAGATCGCAAGAAAAAAAAATGAAGAGGAGCTGACAGATTTTAATATGTTTAAATAGCAAGTGTCTGTTTTCTTTTTTGCAGAAAAGAGTAGATGTATTAGTAGTTCATATTCTGAGGATGTATCTTTTTTCATCAAGAAAGAAACTATCAATAGTGCAGCTAAATGCATTCCCAATTTAGTTTGCTATGTTTTCTAAACCTAGGCAGGTAAGACAGAGATGTTCTGCATTGTAACAGGCACATCATTAAAATGGCAGATGACCATAAAATTAAATCTTGTTGTCCCATGGGATATTTCTGAATGTTAAGTGAAAGCATCTGCAACTGATTATTTTGTCCTTATTGAGCTCAAACCGTCCAGAACCACAAGCTCTTAAATGCAAGTTCATCTGCTGTGTTGTGTATTTTTGATGAAGTAATTCAATGAACTTGAGCAATATATTTTTAATAATATTGGCTTATCTCACTGATCGATAGCAATTAAAGTCTGGGTGGAGATCTCCCTCTCCATGTATTGTTTTGCTCTAGCAGTCCAGCTAGATAGACTCAGCAAATACATTGGCAAAGGATCTTTTAGGCTGCTTATCCAGTTCGGTTCATCTGAAGATACGGCGTATTTTTTACTTATAAACCTAGATAAATGTAACAGGTAAAAAAGTAAGAAGTTACATAGTTATTTCAGTTATGATAGAAGAAGTGGAAACTTTAGAATGCAACTGGTCTGACTTAAAGCACTGAATCTTTTCATAACCTAACACATTTCTTACGTGCTCCTAAATCATGTGAACTCAACCACTCCCAAAACTGTGTGTTGCCTCTATGGCATAATTCACTGTGTGTGTAAATACCAATCTAAAATTACGTCTGGATTTTCAGGTTAATATGCTTTGCAAGAACTAGTTTATAAACCTGAATTTATGCTGAAAGCTACATGTCATAAATGAGAATAGTGTATTGCTTAGAGGGTCATTTCTCACAGTATCTGTCCAATGTAACAGGCGTCCCTGTTCTAGTGCTGCAAAACACAGGGCAGGTTCCTCATTAGGTCCATTCCTTGCAACCTTCTTGTTTCTGCGTTCCTTGCTTTTGAACAGCAATTTCTGACTAATTTGATCCTCTAGGTCCCTGAAAGAAGTGCTAAATTCAAAAAGTATGCAGAAGTCATGGGACCTGTATTGGCAACATGACAACATCCTTTTCTTTATGTTCAAACACTTGAGCCAGTGCTAAAATTTTGTATGTGTAATTTCTTCTTGGAAAACAGCTTAATTTGTTTTTTTGTTAACCTCTACATTTCATACATTGCAATATAGCAATACTGAAAGCTATACTGAAAAACTGTATGATAGCATAAGTTAACAGTAGTGAACCATATAATTTCTCTTTCCTATTCTAAGTCATATTCATTTAATGCAAAAACAAAATTGAAGGCGGGTCTCAAATTTTCTTCTTGCGAAGCTCTATTTTAAATCAAAAATATGATGCAGGGTTTGATGATCTGTGACAGTTAGATTTTAGTATTGTCTTGTCCTTTGGGTGCCGCTCAGTGTGTATAGCATAAATATATGTGCTTAGGAGAAAGATGGCAAAAGTGAGGGGCTTAGTGACAGCCTAAGAAGTGTTGGTGCAGGAATGTGCCCACGCTGTGTTATACTGGTTTGATATTAATGTGTATTGATATCTCAGTTGAATGAGTAGAGCTGTTTTGGTAAAATAGTCGAGGTTAATCTTACTTGTTTTTTTCTGAGCTAAATGACAAGCGAGTTTTCTTCAGCAGTGACTAAGAAAACCAAAAGAAGCAGAAAGCAATGCCATAAAGTAGGTGATGCGTTCTGACCTGATGACCATTCGCTGCTCTATTTACTGTCACATATATTGTGAAAACTTATCTAAAGCATGGCCCACAAACTCAGGTACGTCTGGAGGCTAAAATCTTCCTGTTTTACAACCTTCTTTAAGAGATGGTACCTGCAGAAGCAGCAGCTATATATGCAATCAATTGATTGCTAAAGTTATTATCCCCCTAGGATGCTTTCCTTTTCAGATGCGCTAGAACATTAAATTTAAAAATGAGACCTGCTGTGAAGCTAACAACAGTCTTCACTGAAAAATGTCAATCCACTTCAAACAATTTCAAGAAGATGCCTTATTTTGCCCTTCACTTAAAAATAAATTAAAAAAAAGTTTGAAGGAGCAGTGTAGCACATCCTCAGTCTAGCCCAAATCCTGTCTGTGTGGGTAACAAGGAGCTTACAGGTGGCCCTGTCCCTGTGCCGTCTTGCTGTATCTGAGGAAGGCTGGAAGGTGCAGTGTAGGATGCTCCCCAGCTTCTCTGGGGAAAGCTGCAGGATCTGAAGAACTTTTTGAAGTGGGCTCCCTACTGAGCCCCTTCCTTTCTTTGCGCTGATTGACAATTTGCATGCCAGACTTTGGCAAGACTAAGCTGCTTTTTAATTTTTTTAGATCTTATGCCAGCCAGCAGTAACAAAAGGCATTTCCCATGAGACTGCTGCTAGTAGTGCTTTAGGATTACGGAATAGAAGGAAATGTTTGTATCTGTTAGTCTGATGCTATGAATACTTGCTTTCTCAAGATAGTGCTGTCTGAAGAGGATGAAAACAGCAAAGGCAGAAAATAGGAGTGTAACCAGGCTGAAGGGTTTGCGATCAAAAGTTAGAAAAGGGAAAAAAATGTCACTGTTGGGAATTCAGTTATGAGTTAATGTGGGTATTAATATAAGTCAGTGCAAAATCAAAGCAGGAGGATGACGGTTTGGTTTTGAAGGGCAGGAAATATAGGACTGAACATTAAGGTACTTAAACAACTGTAGAAACATGGAACATTTCAGGTTGGAGGGGACCTGTAAGGATCAGTAATTCCAACTCCTGGCTCCATGCAGGACCACATGAAAATCAGACCGTGTGTCTGAGAGCTCTGTGCAGACACTTGTTAAGTTCTGGCAAGCTCAGTGCCATGACCACTTTCCTGGGGGGTCTGTACCTGTGCCCATCCACTCTCTGAGGCAGAACGTTGTTTTCTGGTACCCAACCTAAACCACCCCTTCATGTCTTTCCCTTGAGTTCCATCACTACCAGCTCCAGTTTTGTCCCTTTTTGTTTTATACAGTCATTTCCCAAATTTCACAGCTGGGCTTATCCTCTTACGCTGTTTTGTTTCAGTTGTTTCATTTTGCTATCTAGCTCAGAGTTTCTAAATTGTAGGGACTGGCTATCAAAATATTGAATTATTGTTAGTTCAGATGAAAGAGAAGTTGGAACACTACTCACCACAGTACTGAGAAAACAAAGAGCAGCACAGTGTGCGTTAAGTCAAATCCAACACTGTGTCCTACAAGAAACCACGAAGCTTTTTGTGAAATTACAATTGATTTTTAAATGTTTATTGACTGGGGTATTTTGTGCTGTTTTGAATGAACCCCAAATTGCCTGAGTTCAGAAATGAAGCTGAGATAATTATTTCAGAATCTTTGAATCCATCTTATTTTCCTTTACAAGTGTAACTTAGTTTTGTTTGTTTTTTCAGGAATAATTAAAATTAAACAAATTAAAGTCTTAAAGTCTTGCAAGGGAAAAATGTGTTATTAGTATGTGGCTGTGCATACAATGGGTTAGACTTATCTCTATTAAATGTAGCCATCTGAAAATTGAAAATGATTTGAGCTCCATTCCATGCGCTGTCAGTGGATGATCCATCCCTCCCATTTTAGCTGACTGTGTCAAAAAGGAATAAATTCAGACCTGTGACACTTTTTCCATTTACTGTTTTCCTCAGAAATGGAAGAGTAAAGAACTTGTTTGGTTTTGGATGGAAACTTTCAAGTATATAGAAACTTTCTTTCTAATCAGACAGGGTACGTCTGGAGAAATTTTAAAGTTCTCAGTAACTTTGAAACACAAGCATTATTATAATAGAAACCTTGCCAAGTATAAAAATGGCACAAAAACTAATGAGCATGATACAAAGAAACAGCTCAGTACTTGTAGTCTGTCAAGCTTGTAACAGTAAGGAAGGAAGCTAGATGTATTGGTAATTGGTTTCTTGTGAGGTTTGTCAACTTGTGATTGTTGCCCTTCATTTCCACACAGAACTGTATTCTACCAGACTATGTAGAAAATACGTAGAGGTTTATTAACTAAATCCTATTAAGTTCTTGCATGAGAGCAATAAAGTATGGTAGATTTAATAGCAGTACTTCAGGCAACTTGTGCAGTGAAGATACCTACCCACAAGGAAGAATCAGAATGAGGTAAGTCATTTTGTAAAGTAAATCATTAGAAGAATGGACTATGTTTGAAAATAAGAGTTTTTTGTTGAATAGGTCAAGTCTACTGTTTGTATTTGCAAGCTTTTGCATTTTTTTAAATTTAGATTGATTTTATTCGAACAGAGCATGTCACAGAGTCATAGAAATCACCACGGTTAGAAAAGACCACCGAGATTGTCTAGTCCAACTGTGTACCTACTGCCAGTATTTCCCACTGAACCGTGTCCCTCAGTAACACACCTTAATGTTTCTCGATCACCTCCAGGGATGGTGATTCATACGCCTCCCTGGGCCACCCGTTTTAGTGCCTGACCACTCTTTTGAAGAAGATATTTTTCCTAATATCCAGCATACCTTGTGCAACTGGAGGCCGTTCCCTCTAATCTTACCGCTAGTTATGTGGGAGTAGAGGCCGACCTCCACTTCACTGCAGCCTCCTTTAAGGGACTTGTAGGGAGCCATAATGTTTCCCCTGAACCTCCTCTTCTCCTGACTGAACAATCCCAGTCCCCTCAGCTGTTCACATAAGACTTGTGCTTCAGACCATCACAGTTCGTTACTCTTTTCTGGACGCTTTCCAGGGCCTCACTGTCTTTCCTGTAATGAGGGGCCCAACTCTGGACACAATATTTGAGATGCAGCCTCACCAGAGCTGAATACAGAGGGATGATGACCTCCCAGCTTTGGCTGGCAGCACTATTTCTGATACAAGCCAGGATGCCCTTGGCCTCAGCTGTCTGAGCGCACTGCTGGCTTATGTTCAGCGAAGCGTCAACCAACACTTCCAGGTCCATTTCATCCAAGCAGTTTTCCAGCCACTCTGCCCCAAGCCTGTAGTATTGCCTGGGATTGTTGTGGCCAAAGTACAGGACCAGGCTCTTTGTCTTGTTGAAATTATATATGTAAAACTCATATATATCTACAACATGAACTTATATGTGATATATATGATATAATGAAATTCTGCGAGTGCTCAAGTGCACAGTATCTCATTAATTTACTAACAAATGCATTTATTTTTTTATAGTTCAGTAATAGCAAAAATGGATTCCAGAAGTGTATTATGAAACTGATTAACGGGGAAAAAAAAACAACACAGAATCCTACGAAATAGCTGGAAAGAAAGGCTGTGGTGAATCATACCACAGCATGATATTCTGCCTGTAGAAGCAACTAAGGACAATTTCTCAATCCAACCACTGATCTTTTATGACTCATTTGCTTCCCAAGCCAGGCATGGTTTCTACCCATTTCTAATATCCATTTTTAAACCTTAGCAGATTTCTCTTACGTTAACTTGTCCAATCTGCCACAAGTTCCTCAACGTTGCACATCCACAGCATCTTGCAGCAGGAAGTTAATGGTTTAACCAAACCTTGTGTAGTGAGCTACCTCCTGTTTTTTGATCTAAGTTTGACTTAATGATGACCAGCTGTGTTAGAGTAGCTGGTAGCTGATCCTTACTCGTCCTCTCCGTGTCATTTGTAACTTAGTTACTTTCTGATTATAGGTGGAGTGATTAAAGCACGAATATGGAAGATGTATTTATCTTACGGCCTTTTTTTCATATTCTTTAGTACATATTGGAACACATTTTTAACCCATTTCCACAAAGAAAATGGGAAGGTTGAATTTTCTTGGGTTTAACAGAGTAGTTTTAATTGTTAGTAAGGTATTGTTCGTGGGACTCAAAGTGGCAATTTTAAATTGTAAATGAAGAAGACACGTGGAGCTCTGAAGTTCTTACAAATGTTCTCAATAGCAGGGAAATACTCTACAAATATTTTAGAGTTGAAATAGAAAAAAATAAGAAAATTCACAATTGATGCACTCATAATTTTAAGTAACATTAATGTGAAAGTTGTAGAATGTGAGGTATTTGGAAAACATACCGAGCCTAGAACAGAAAGAAACCTGTGATCTGTAGCTGATCATCTGATCAGCGTGGAGACCAAACTATTTATACAGTTAAGGCCTGGATTTCATCACGTGTTTGTTTACCA
Source organism: Centrocercus urophasianus (assembly GCF_019232065.1). NCBI lineage: Eukaryota > Metazoa > Chordata > Aves > Galliformes > Phasianidae > Centrocercus > Centrocercus urophasianus. The sequence goes on from NW_024884756.1 coordinate 5,481,882, forward strand.
GGGAAAATAAGTGCATTTCTGCAACATTAGGAATGCAAATCTTGCCTGTGTATGAAGTGCTGTTTTTCCTTTTGGTGTATGTAGAGCATCTGCCATCCAGATTTAGAGTTCTTTTTCTATTTTAAAGAACAGTTTCTTTCTCAAATAAGCTGTAAAGTATGGCTTGTATTCTGCTAAGAAAACGACTATTGAAAAGTGAACTGCATCCCTAGCAAGCATCTGGTAAAGTAATATAAGAAATAGAATTTTTGCAACACCTTGAAGGCTAACTCTCTCTCTATGTTAGAAATAAAGTCCTCTAATAAAGTTCTCTGTTCCCCCAAGAGAAATATTTCTATTTCTATTATACAGCTTTTCCTGCCTTAAGTTTATGAAAATAACTTGTTCATGGTGTATTCAAAATGATTTTGTGAGATCATGATAGCATCTGTGATATTTTACAACGTTGTAGCATCTCTATAGCATGTGAATTGGTTTATTTCTGGTTGTGTGTGCTCTAACAAGATAGCATTGTTTTTTGCCAAGCGTATGCCCTTGTTATCGGCGTCCAGCACATACTTGTGTCGTATCAAAGTGCTTACGTTGCACTTTAGGATACCTGGAGAAAGCCTGAAGTGGCGGTGCTTGTAATGAGAGAAGAAGAGTGCCCTTAGGCTCCAGCCTCTCCACTTCATTTTATAAAGATATTAAAATTTAAAAAGATATTAAAGGTTGAGTTACTTCTTTTGCAGCCAGTATGTTTTTTCCTGCTTTTAAAGAATCAATCTTAAAACTAGGGTGGAGAGATACTCTTAGAAGAAGTTCTGTGCTGTCGGGAAATATTTGGGGAAGCATTTAAAGTGTTCATTATGGAGCAATGTATACTAGAAGCTGTTGTGGATTTATCAATCTTCATTTGTAATGTATTGCTGATGTGTTTTCTGGCACCATAACTTTTTCATGGCATTTGTACCCAGCTTACAAATACAAATCATTCACTTGACTGAGCTGTCAAAACAGAAGTCCTGGCATGGACTGAAAATGTCAGCATCCTTTTGATTGCAAATGGTTATTTTTAGAGTTTTCCTTCAAGTACAATTGATGGAGTGCAAGTTAATGCAAGCTAACACTACTGTCAGGGTGTTAAATGCTTTGGAGTACACCAGGTTTTGAATATTTTGGCAACATACCATGGGGGTGCATCAGTCGTGGTGTTTTAGCATGGATCAGGAGAGCAGTTCTGAACTCCATCCCTGCGTCATCTCTGTTGGAGCAGTTTTCAGGAGCCTTTTTCCTGAGAGAATCCTCTTTTTCTTGCCTATATTGTCCCAGGAGATGACTGGTTAACTCTGAAATCAGATGGCTGCTCCTGTTGCATGCCGTTTACTCATTTTTCCATAAGCAAAGTTAAATTGTCTTTGCATCCTGTGTTTTGTTAGGATATGGTAGTTGCAGAAATAATTTATGAAGTCATAATTTATGAAATCAGCATGAGAATAGCACATTTCCTAATTCATTTTATAAAAAATGCCCAAATAGATTTTAAAAAAATTTACGTACTTCCCCTTTATTTTCCTTTTTTTCTTCTGTTCCTCAGTGAATTACCTTCCATACCACCAGCATAAAGGTTTTTCTAAAGAATGTACTTAATCTTTTTGCTTGCCCAAATGTTGCTTTCTCCCCTTTCACAACCATTCACTCCCATTCTTGTCCTTTGCTATTCACTAGCTTTGTGTTTTCCTCATTAAAGAAATTACAGTCAATTATCCCATTGTCTTAGAAAAAAATAAGATAAAAAAAAGGACAGCAAATCTCTTTGCCATCAAACTTCACTTTCTCTGTCTGTTTTGAATCCATGAACTGCTTCATGCAGGTCCAACTGATCTTTAGATTTTTCCAGCTATATATGTTGCTCCAGAAGTAATGCCTCCTTTCTGTCTCCATGGAAACAGCAACAGCCACTAAGAACACACTAGCACTAGTTGTTAGAGCAAATGCTCAGCTACGCAATCACAGGATCACAGAATTGTAGGGGTTGGAAGGGACCTCCAGAGCTCATTGAGTCCAACCCCCCTGCCAAAGCAGGTTCCCTACAGCAGGTCGCACAGGTCGGCATCCAGGCAGGTCTTGAACATCTCCAGAGAAGGAGACTCCACCACCTCCCTGGGCAGCCTGTTCCAGTGCTCTGTCACCTCACCTAAAGAAGTTCTTGCGCACATTCGTGCGTAACTTCCTATGCTGCCGTTTCCCCTTGTCTTGTCTCCTGCTATATTTAAATACTAAAAAAAATACTATTTTTCAGCATAGCCACCACTGTAGATGTTCACCATCAATGAAAAAGAGCCTGCCTGCCACACTTGTAAAAAAAATCTGCAGAAGCTGAGGTGATCCACTGTCAGTGCTACTGAAGCACACCAACCACTGCCTCACTGTGCTCACATCCACTCTTTGGTCTCCCAAAACATTCCACAAGTGTCACTGAATGTCACTGAGTGCCTTTTTTTCCACATGAAAAAGTTCACCTTTGCTTTATACACACTTCCGTTTCAAGTGCCATTTTGTCAGCCTGCCCTCCTGCTGCCATCTGTCACACAGCAACAAAATGTAGTGGGATACTGGTGGGTTCAATCTCTACTGCTGTACCACCACCTGCTCTGATGTTGTGGGCCGACAGAATTAAAGATGAGGCATTACTTTCAGAGCAGCCCCTCACACTTCTAGAGAACCTGTTATCAAAGTTACTAATCTCCTTTTAGTGAGTTGTTCATCTCTTTTTGTCTGTCTTGAATGGGGAGTCCCATTCAGAATTGTTAACTGATCCTTCCTTAAACAGGCTTTTTCTCTGGGCTTTTAGGATTGCAAGATTATTACATCTCCTTATCCTGCTGTATTAGTGAATTATTCAGTTAAGGAAATCCACAGTAAAACTGGAGAAAGAGCAAATAGAATTAATGCCCAACTGACCTTTTGTTTTATGTGGAAGGACAGGTTCTTGACGTGAACTGTAATCTAGGGTGTTTTTTGAAGACAGAGTTGTGTGGTAGGATTGGTCTCTGGTGGAAGGAGGTTTACTGCATATCGTTATGAGAGGAGCCCGTCTTTTAGAAAGGAGAAAGTGAACAAGGGCATAGTGCAAATGTGGATGCAGAGGAGGGAAAAAGGCCGTTGATTTAGCGTAAAATCATGTTGCCAGAAAATAACATTAATTAACATATCAAAGGAGATGAAAAGAAGAAATTATTTGCTTTTTGTGCAGATGTTAAGAGCCTGCCATAAGTAACAAGTAATGAAATTCCTTCTGTGTGGTAAACTTGAGCAGGTTGCTATGAAGGTAGCCTGAACATTGAAATGATTGAAATGGTGAAAACACATCTAAAAAGCTCTGAGGGCAGAAGATAAGCAGTGGCTCAGATATGTAATATTTTTTCCATTTTTGATAATTTGGGAAATAATTGTTTTGAATAACTCACAGCTCCACTTTCTAATATGTAATTTGCAAATGGAGATTCAGTTCACTCTGTGCTGTAGATCACCAGCGGAGAGCAACATGGCCAGCTCCTTAAAAGCCTCCTAGAACGTGTGGGAAGAGAAATCTCTATTATGGGAGGCTCCAATTTGTGCAAAGTTACTGCAATCACAGTTCCTTATAAAGCACCATTTCAATTTCTTTCTTCTTTTTTTTTTTTAAAGTGCATATATGTAGTGATTAATTTCCTTCTACAAAATTTGGTTTTGAGAGAATTCTGTATTAGACCTCATCTTCACAGATGAATAGAAAATTAACGATAGCTGAAGTACCAAAGGGAGTAATTAATAAAAGTACAAAAGAACACGAGCTGGCTAAATTCTGAACTGTGAGAAAAATGATACCTTAGAAAGTCTGGGTGTGCACGTGTGTATGTTTCTGTGTGCTTGGCGTGCTGAAGAAGCCAGCTTTTGAAAATAATTACAACACTTCTCGTTAAAGAGGGAATTCATTAGGGGCAAGAGAAAGTGGTTAAACTAAATAAACCCCCAGCACCAAAGGGGTGGTTGATACTTGTGCCTATGAATCAGAATCTAGAAACTGTAGAAAGCTGCTAAGGAATGTGTATAAAATAGGCATATATATGTATATACATACCCCTAAAAAATCAGTGGTGGGGTAGAATCAGTATTGTGATTCTTTTTTCAGATGTACAATGTAAACAGAACTTCAGAGTGTGATTGCCTACCTCATTAGTAGTGAATGCAGGTTTTATGTAACGGTGTAGAAATGAGCAATCGAGCAGTTGGAAATGATAATGTAAAAATGTAAGAAATTGTGGGAAAATATTGATTCTCTGTACGTGGAAAAGAAAGCAGAAGAGCATGACAAAATGCCTTGCATTCCAACAGCAACAAAAAGTGCTTCATAGAGAGTAGCAATGCTGGATGTTTTACAGACAACAGATCTGAATTACAAGTCTCTGAAAGTTTTTAGAAAATCTGCTTAAGGCATTCACTGAGCCATGAATGTTGAGTTTTTGTAAGTCATAGAATATTGAGGAAGTTCCAGACGACTGCAAGAAATCTAATGTTGTGCCAATAACAGCGTAAATGGGACGACCCAGGTAATTACAAGTCTGTCAGCCTGACATTGATCTTAAGGAAAATAATGGAATGGTTTCTAAAGGACTCAATTAATAAAGAATTAAACAAGGGTAATATGATTATTGCTAATCAGCATGAGTTTATGGAAAACAGACCTTGTCAAATTAGCTTGGTATCATTTGTACAAAGTTACAGATTTGGCTGATGTAATAAAGTTCTGTAGAGCACTGACTGGGTACTAAGTACAGATGGAAAATGTGGAGAAGCCTAGGTGGTTATTTTGCAGCATAGGAAAGAAATTAGAAAGCTTGGAGCTTTATGGTACACAGCATAGTAATTACTATTTACTGCTAAAGATGGATGACTTGAAAACAGACACTGGTTTATTTTCTGCGGAGACACAGCCCCCTAGAGCATGATGTACCCCAGTATTCTTCGAATAATAATGAAGGCAAGCAATTACTGCTGAAGGCTGATCTGGTTGAGATGGTAAACTGTGACCATGTGCTGGAGTATTGTCAGACACTGTGTAGGTAAAAAGAAGGACGTGGATAAAATAAGCCTGTCATTTAAGAGTTGCACTGGAAAAGTACCTTGTACTGGACCACACTTTTTCCAGCTGTGTCCATTGCACCAAGGAAGATGATGATAAAGAGGTTCCGTATTAAGTTTATACAGCTATAAGCTGCAAGTAAAATAACAGAGGTACCCTTGATATAAATGAATGAGAAGGGTGATAAGGGTGAAGGTTGAAGAGCTGAAGATGTTAGATGACAATAATGTTATTTTTAATAATATTATTATATTTTAATAATATTTTTATTGTTTCCTTGCCCTCTGTTTCTCTTTGCTTTGTTTGACATCTTGGTTTTTTTGTTTTTTGGGGGGCTATGCAATTTCTCGTGCCTTTACACCACCCAGCACAGTCAGGTGGTTGAGGTGGTTGGTCTCCGTAAACAACACAGTGCTACTGTGACTGAATGAACGGCGACGCTGCCTTTGGCAGCTATAGGTGTGCTGACCTGTTACCAAGCTCATCAAATCATGGCATTTGTTTATTAACCTTTGTCAGAGCAGAAGCTGAAGAATTTTAAGTAGTGATTTCCTGTGCTGTCAGTTTTAAGTTTTCGTTCAGTGAAAGGTTTCTTCACAAATCAGAATTACCTGAAAATATTTACTTTTACCAACAAACAGGAGAGGTGGGCAATGGGAATTTGCAACTTTGTACTTTATTTTTTAATCAAGATGACAAAAGTAATTTTCTTCTTGCAGCCTCTGCTATTAGAGAAAACTACACAAAAGCTAACGGCTGCTAGTTAGCAGGTAGCATTCAAAGCCCTTTCTTCTAATTTCTACTTCACTTTTTTTAGGGCATCTCTTCATGTTGTGTAGCTTGATGTCATACATTGTAACGGTTGGTTAATTGAAAGTAAATGAGGAGGGGGGATTTGTATCTGATGCTTCTTGGAGCTTCATGGAAATATTAATTTCTCTTCTTGGAATTCAGATCTTGAAGTGGGAGTAGAGAATAGAAACAAAATATTGAAACTTCTGCCGGCTATGACTGATGAAGAGATTGTTGAAAGAAATTTCCATGGATCAATTTGCCCACAAGTTTTTATTGAAATCCAACTGTGTTCCACGGTATGAAGGACTTGATATTCTCCTTTACAAAAATCACCCCAGAAAAGATTTGGGCAGATCTTTAATTGTGATCTTTATCTCTAATGCTTTATGCAAAAATGGAAAACACAAGGATTTTTGAAGTTGATTCAGGTCATACTGAGCTGTAAATGGGGCTTATCTAAGCAGACTGTAGTAGCCTGAATAATTAATTTTGAATGATTGATTTTACTTCATGGATCTTTAGATTTTTTTCTTTATCTCTTTTAGTTTATACTTATCTACTGACATACAGATTTTTAGGTCTAAGTAAATGAAAGTTACATGGTACAATTCATCCAAGGCAAGTCAGTTATCCTGGAGTTAGCCTCTTCTTCTTAGACAATATGGTGTGTATACAGGTATTTACATATAGATACCAGTGCATCATTTATGTGCATTTATGTGTGTGTGCATATGAATGTAAACGAAGATCTATATTTCCTAATGGAGATTCACGATGATGAAAGTATTTTAACAACTTCATGAATTTGAGATCAAATAAATAAACGAAGTGCAAAAATGAGATAGACTTATAGAAAAACATGACTTTTCTATGGGTACGTTGGATAGAAGTATGACAGATATTAAAATTTTGCAGTGTTACCAGGCAGGATATTCTCCCGTGAAGCCTTCTGACAGAGCACCTACTTTAGTTTGATCTTTCAGAGCCCTGCATGGCTGACTTATTTCTCCATGCAATCTAGAGAGGGCTGCAGGATTAAAATGGAATGTTCTTAGGATTAAGTTGGAAATGTAAAGCATTATGGCATGGTTTTATGTTTTGTTTTGGTTTTTTTCTTCAGTAACTAATGAAAAACTACCAACATTGTTAAGTGTGTACTGTTTGATAGCACTCCTCAGTTATGTAGTTATGTTAGATTAATTCTTGGTGCAGGCACTTCCAGTAGGTTTGAGTTCATAGAAAAGCGTGAAAGGCAAGAAAAGCATCCAAGTGATTTTTGGTAGGAGGATGTGATATGGGTGTGGTTTCTGTTAAAGGCAAAGGGGACATGAGGCCATTCCCTCCCCTGTAAGTAATGATTCTGTCTTTCCTCCCAAGGTCATAGAATTGCTTGGGTTGGAAGGGACCTCAGAGATCATCTAGTTCCAACTCCTCTTAGAATCATGGAGAAATCAGTATGCAGAATACAACTAAGGCTAAGAGTGGAATTAAAGGAAAATCAGAGTGTCTCTTTCTTTGCATCTCCGTTTACAGGGGATGACATTTTAAAACGGAAGAAATATGTTTGGAATCTCTCTTTTAAAACAACATAAAAACCCCACAAAACCAGAAAATAACAGGAATATAGGGAGATAAAGAAATGCTATAAGGAGATGCATCCTAGCATCTTAGAGATAAGACATTAAATTAGAGGTATCTTTAGTCCATCTTGGTGTGGTTATTCTTCTCTCCTTTAATTAATTCCTTTGGCAGATAAGTAGAGGATTTTTTAAGTGTATGAAACCCACAGAATTTGTAATTGCAACCAAGAAAAATTGGATACTTGTGTTTAACTATGCGATTTGCTCTAAGTACCTCTCTATAATTTGTGTGCAGCTTGCTGAGTGTCTACTAAAACCTTGGTCATAAAACAAAATCTGGGCACGGATGTCCATGAAGAGGCACTTTTGAAAAATTCCTAGCTGTGTATAATTATATTAGCATTTTAGCCTTAACCATACTCACATGTTTCTAAATTAAATCTAGTATAGGGTATTTTTCTGGCTTTTGCTTAGAGAAAATTTGGCCAAAGTATATAGTCAAATAGACAGTATGGTCTGAAGTAGATTGTAATGCTTGACTGAAAAGTCTTTTCATACAATTTCAAAAATGAGTACATCTGAGATGTTGCAATGTTCATACAAAGCAAGACATCAGCTTCTATCGGTACAACATCATGTTCAAAGTTGATTTAGCAATGATTATAATCAATAAATAATAATATTAATTACAAAGTATGAGGTTTAATGCATGTAAGTGCGGCATACAGCAAAGCATATGGCGGGTGTTTCTAAAGTAAATAAAGCAAAATGTTACATCAAAAATGTTATATTAAAGGTTTGCAGATACAGCCTTCTTCTATCGCTTGGTTTTTGTATGTTTCTGAATGGCTGATTGGTTTTGGTTTTGTTTGTTGTTTTTTAAAGACAAATCCGGCATTATAATTTTGTGATCCTTTTTAGTAGAGCATATATGTGTTTGAGGGAATGAAGGAGCGTACTGCTTTAGAAATCAAAACACAGAATTAAGCTCTTAATGGGTAGGGACTCCAGAGGGAAGTGCTGGCAATGTTGCTGAAGGCAGCTCTTCCTTGAGACTTGCTAAACTACTGAGCTGTCCATATTAAATATCCTGATTCCCTAGGCATTATCTCAGCTCAAGAAAGTTTCCAGAATTTCTCTGTGTTAATATTGTTAGGCAGAAAAGCAGGGAAGCCAGGCAATTTGTGAGACTAATTGTAATAGAATGAAATCAAAGGAAAAGATACCTTAATTATTTATGCGTAGAGAATTTAAGACTTCTGTTCTTTCAACTTTCACATGAAGAAAGGAGAATGAAAACTCTCAGAAATATTATTAGGTACTCCGTCATGGAATGCAGAGCGTTGCTTTTCTGTGCTGTGTCTTTAGGGACTGTGGTGTGCGTTTACTGGCCTTGTCCTGGCAGCCCTCCTGCTATGGCTGGCAGTTCTTGTACCTGGCTCTGCTCTCTTTCCCAGCACCTATTCCTCTTCCTCTCTTCTGTCTTTTATTTCACTGTGTGTGAGAATTTTAAATCTGAACTGGTATTTGCCATCTTAGTAACTTCCTTTTATGGGTCTATCATAGAGCAGGACTGCCTGCTTTGTCTCATCCCGTCTGTTCTCATTCCCTGGCACAGAAGGAAAGAAATGGGTTCCCAGGGCGTTCTGGGTGATCGTTGTGAGTCTCCATTCCACAAAGCAAAGGAATAGGGTTAAATTCAGCATTGGTATTTTTCACCTGTTCCTCAGCTGTTGCCTTCAGGTTTTAAGGAATCTCCAGTGCCAAACTCGAATTCATGTTTGCAGAGTAAAGCCACTGCAGTACTATCATTTTCCAAAGAAGCTTTTGTCTCGCAAGATAACTGCAGTCTCAGGGATGTTATTAAACGTGAGACTGTTTGTACTGTGAAGTCTACTCCTCCTACGGACTGCCTAAACATTTAAAGCATAGCTGTTGCTTGAGGGTAATTGCATCTTTTACGTGCCTCAAGTAAAATAGTTTAAAGATGAGTATGTTTAAATATATACCTTGTATATGAGCCTATTAATGACTTCCAGGGAAAGGGACATATAGCAAGCAATGTATTTTCCCTAACTGGCATTTGGATTTTGGTTGGTTGTTGCTACACTTCCGTTATATGCATTACAGTTATGCTCAGGTGCTCTGCAGTCTCGATTTGTGTATGCACACATTGGATGAGAAGTAGAGGAAGCAGTTAATCATAGCCAGCAAGGAGGGGCCAAGATGTTTAATTCCTGATACGAAAGACATTTCTTCTGTATTATTATTATTTTTCAAGATATTACCTGTTTGTACAACCCAACAGCAGATTGCACTGTTTTCAATGTTTTGGATCCTAGCCTTAGGTTCAGATACAATCCTAAAGAGGCGTGTGAATCAGTGAGATACAGTGTTGGACAAGAACTGGACATGGAACAACTCATGTTAGTTTAGTGGCTAGTGACACATGGCTGACAGGAAGTTTCTAATGGTGATACAGGCTAGAAAGCAGATGTTGTGACAGCAAAGAACTTAAAGCATTTTCTGTAAAGTTTACACAGAGTGTAAGTAGAATCTTTGACATTTTGCATCAGAGTTTGGCTGAGCCCTTGATACAACTTTCACCTTAAACACTCTTCAGTTGAAATTGTCATCTAGATACAGTATCTTTATTTTAAAATGCCTGATATGATTAGTTGCCTGGAATAGCACTATAATTAAAGTATTTAATAAACCGTATAAACACTCTTCTTTTTATCTGTAGAGTTTCTTTGTGAGGTTGAGTTTTAAAGCCTGAATTCTTAACAAATTAATCAGCTTTCCACAGCAAAGCAAACACAATTTCCTCCCTAGCATATTTAAAGTAATCTATGCTGGGGGGAAGGGCACACTTCTTGGTGATGATGGCTTTTTTTAATTCCTGCATAATTTGAAATCCTTGAAATTAAAGATGTAAGAGCAGGAAAAGAAATGTTGCAGAGGGCAGTGTTTGCCTGTCTCCTTTCCAGTCTGCTAACGCAGTACAAGCAAAAGGCTTTCCAGTGTGCTGCTCTGGTGTTTTGCATTGCTGTAGCTGGGGGACTTATCAGCACAGGTGACAATAAATGGATATGAAAAGTGGGCAACCTTTGCTTCTGGTTGTTTTCTTAGCTCCTTAGTATCCAAGCAGCTGATGCTCGAGCTTCTGTGACTCTCATCCATTTTCCTGTGCTGCGCTCAGATAAGCAGGGCTTTCTTGATGGGAGCAAATTAATAGGCAGACCTTTTTCTTGTAATGCTTCCTTTCCCCTGTATGGTAATTTCTTTTACTTATACAGAGGTGTATTTTCTGCTGATTTGATAGATGGTTGTAACCAGAGATGCTGAGTGTCTTCATCCATAGCTGTAAGTAGGTGGACTGCAGGAAAGCCACCTCCTATGCAATGCAAAATATATTTCTTACCATGGCTTTTAAAATAATTAGGCCTACAGTCTGGCATATTTTTAATGGTTTTGTTATTACATTTCTTTGTAAATAGATTGAAGCAGTTCTTACAGCCTCCGTGGATCTGATGTTGCAGATTTATAAACATCTTACCCCTGTTAGTTATCTCACTAGGACTGGTGCCTCACAGTTTGCAGGAATCAGGCCCATCTGCAATCTTTGGTGGTCTAATGCTTCGGTAGCCCCAATCTCTTGCTATTAAACAGAAAGAGGCAACTCTGGGTAGGTTGCAGTTAAGTCATAGTGCTGCAGTGAGGTCACCTAGATGAAATTCAGCCATTGTGTCATTTCCAATCTCTAGTTTGTACTTTGCTTGTAACATTTTCCATCTGCAATATAGGCTTTGCAACTTCCTTGCATGGCCAGAGGTTGCTCTTAGCTGTATGTTTTGAATGTGCCTTGGTACATCTCTTCTGCTTTTATTCCATCTTAATGTTTTTGAACATTAGAGGAGTGAGTGTATGGTTCATCCTTCAGCTATAGCAAATTTACTGTGCTGTGAAGCAGTTGCAGGCATTATTTTAACGTCAGTAGATACATGGGTATGTTGCTGGTTGCTGGATTTTAGTTGAAGAATCATACCTTCAAATGCCTTTAAGTCTGTGTTTCATATATTTGAAATAGGACGTTCTGGAATGCAGAAGGGTAAAAATAAATTAAAAGGCAGAAAATTGCAGGAAAGTTCCTACGCTTCCTACATATGGGCATTAATTTATTTATCACAGAAGCTAAGTGTGTTCAAAATTTTAAAATGAGGAATGGAGTCTTTTCCCTTAGTAAGGTCTGACGTTCTCTATAAGAGGCCATTCTGGAGCCAGGAAAATTGATGTAGGGCACAGCAGTGTTAAAAGAGAATAAACCCAGCCACAAGGGATTTTAGGACATTGTGCTACAATACAATACAATACAGTACTGGTCTGAGAGGGGAGGCAGCTGAGTCCCGTCCTGTGTTAAAAATACTCTGCTTTTCTCAAAGCAGAGAACCATTTAAGTGTTTTGTGTAGCTGTTCACTACACCAATTCAAAGGTAATAATTAATGCCTACCAGATTATTTTCAGTAAGGTACAGAAATACCATTTAGAGTATTTGAAAATATAAGGGGAAAAAAAAAAGAGGAAGCAGATAATTTCAGCTGCAGTAGTGGTTGATTGTTTGCAACTAATAGTGGAAATGCTGGCTTTTTGTAGGCCACACTTTTCTTAATAAAATTTGAATGGGTTTTTACTAATTTTTCGTGTTCCGTGCTTGACACAAAAAGGTCCTGGGTTATGATCAAAATATTATGTATTTTGATGATAACAAGGATACAAAAGTCCTTGTTTTTTGTATCTGTCAGAAAACCTTAGGAATTGATGATTGTAAGATTGGATACAGAAAAGCAATGATAAATGATTGTACTTAATAAAGAGGTAGTTAGCTATCTATTCTATGGTTATTCAACATGTTTTCCGTGAGGTACTATTATATGTCACTGAGGATTGCTCAACTGTATTTTTAAATCCATTAAGCATGATGAAAATCAGGAAGATGGAAACATGCTTTCTGCCTCTGATTTGTATGCTACATTTTTATGAGGTACAGTCTTGAAAGAATACTGAGCTTGTGTGTGAGATGAAGTCTGACGTGGTAACTTCTGTGAAGATTTATGTACCTTGAAAAATAGTTACCAGTTAATGGATGCATTATAAAAAATCATAAAAACAACAACAAAAAAATTGAATGACGCTCAATGACTCCACATCTTTCAACTAAAGCAAATAAAGTCACATCTGACATGGTTTAAGTAGCATGGGAAAATTTAGTGGTTCACTAGTTTTCACATACGTTCTTGGAGTATCTTGTAAGTGTTGATATTCTGCAGAGTATCGATTCTTTGAAGACTGTGCTTTCAAGGTATTTTCAGGTCCTGTGCAGAATTTGATGAGCTGTTTTCAACATGCAAACCTGTATCAAAATGCACAACTGTGAAAGTCCCGTGTATCAAAAGGAAAATCTATTAAACCCCCACGTTTGTGAAAGCTGTAGTATTATGGAACACGTAATATGGTCTGAGGGTTTCCATGAAATATTCCTTAAATCTAAGCACCTGCTCATGCTTTGGGCAGGTCTTTGAAGAAGAGTCAACTTTCAGTTCCTACTGGAGCACCTGTGCTTGGTAGAATTGCAATATTTATAATGCGGTGAAGAAAAACACAAAGCAAGCCAAGAGTTAAAAATAAGTCGAGCCGATGGGAAATTATTTCTAATCCTTGCTGAGGCATAACAAGAGAATTCTGGAAAAATAAAATTGCAGGACGCAAACCTCAGGTGTCAACCTGTCACCATGTTACATTTAAAGTAGTTATTAAAATCATTATGCGATCAGCTTGCGAAGTTTAGATACACCAAATATAGCAACCTGGTTAATTGCTCACTATTCTATAGTGAGTGAAAGGCAGAAGGGGAGGTGGGACTGGTGGGAGCTGGATGTGTTGGAGGTACCCTTAAAGGCCTTTTTTTTTGTCCTGTGGGGTAAGTGTTGTTCAGTAAGATCTTAGTTTTTGAATATAGAATATGATATTAGAAATGCAGCTGCTTACCTTGTATTCATACCTTAGGGAAGGTTTTATTGAGATCTTCCAATAATTCAATACAGTGCATATTGACACTGTTTTGTACCTCTAATAACGCTGTTGATGCTGCTTTTCTCTTGGGGAATGAGACTAAAATGAACCAATATATACAAACATGCTGCCTCAAAATGTCTAAAGTCCGGTGTGAAGATTTAATTTCCTGTTGGAATAAAGCTTGAGAAACTCAGCTGAAGTTGCTTCAGATTTGCATTTGTTTAAGGAACTGCTTGACTCTTGACTGCTAGAAAGTCTCAGAAAGATAAGTGGTAAACACCAAAATTATTTAAGTATCTTTCTGCAGTCTATAGATGACATTGCAAATTCCCTTGTGTGTATGAAATCTAAGTGCAGTGAGTGGAGCACCGGAGAGATGTGGCTGGAAGTTCACATTCTGTTTTTTTCCCTTCTGACTGGCAGTTCTTGACACATCATAATGTGGTTCGTTGAGATACGTGTGTACTCCTCTCTGGTTAAAGATCTGAGCCAAGGAATAAAGGCATTATGGCTTTTCCTGAGGGTAATTTGTTGAAAGAAGGAATGCAAATATCAAACTGTTTTTCTCATCCATTGGGGCTATCTATATAGCTGTATGTATTCCTTCCTTTTGGACATAAAAGTCACCGACACTCATGCTGTAGGCATGTCTGTAAATCAGCAGAGTCCTTATAGGGAAGATAGGAAGCTGATATTGATGTCATTAACAATGCTTTAACGGGGCGGTACAGAGCACAAGGAAATTTGGATAAATTCTTCTGCCCAGCAAGGAGGTATTTAGCTGTCGTAGCATCACAAATGTTTATTCCATGCCTCCGTACTTGCCAGGTGGTGTCACCTGGTCTGGAAGGAGAAGAAAAAGTAGAATGAAAAAGATCTATTTTTCTGCATTTCTCTCCTTTTCCCCCTCAATTAATTTCTATTATTTTAACCCAAAATGAATGGTTTTGTAATTTATGCCTTCTCCCACAAGAGAACGTGTTGCACCAACACCCATCTTTCACTGCACAAAAAAATTTCAACTTTTCTTTTAATTTGGCTTAATTTATACTATCTCTAAAACACAAGTTAACACATCTGGATAGAAATTATACATACATTCATTCGTGCAAACAGATGATTCCAGATACTTGCCTTGCAGATATTGTAAACTTGTAAAATAATGTTCATATTCAGTGTAAATGAGACAGGAGGAGGAGGCCAAAACAAAAACCAAAGGAAAGCCTCAAATCAGGCTGATACATTTGCTCTCAAATTATTTTATCCTTTACGAGTTCTTCGTATCAAAACCACAGTATCAAAGGTTGTAGTTGGCTCAGAGACAGATCTTCTTCCAGAAATGCATATCTGTGTTTTATTTTTTCACCTATCCAGTGTTCTGGTTGTACCTTATTTGTCACTGACTGTGTTCTTACAAATACTTGGGGAAGCTTAGGAACATCTTGCTGTAGCTCATGGCTCTCCATGAAGGAGCTGGACTGGCTCCATCTGGGTTCATGACATAATTCAGATGTGGTAGTGGATACTGTTGTATCTACAGAACCAGAATGCATTTTGAAGTGTTTGAGCACGCTTGAATCCAAAGATAAGTGTTCTGTATTGATTGGCAGAAACTTTTAGCCAAGCTTCTGATTGCTAAACCCTTTTTAGCTGCCTTTTGGAAGACTGACTCTTGAGTTAACTGCTATAGTTTTTCCTGTTTGCCTGGTTTATGTGGCAGCTGTGTGCACAGTTTTCATCTTTTTAAAGGGGCTGTAAGAGATCTGTGTTGACCAAAAGTCTATATTGTACTTAGACAATTCTAACATAAGAATTGTTCTTTATACCTGTTTATAGACAATTCATACTGGACAGGGAGAGGACTGGAATTTTCTTAATTTTCTAGAGAGACAGAGGTGCTTTTGCTGAATAGATCTTCTAGTAATATGTCTTTATCAAAGTTTTTTGTGTGTTTTCCAAATTGCATTTTAATTGATTGTTGCTCTTATTTCTTGAGGACCTGTTCTGACCAGTCACTGCGTGGTTGCTTTAAATCTCTGTGAGATAAACTGTCTTTTTCTGTCTGTTCGTACAGTCACAATCCCAGAGAATGGGGATCACTGACCTTTTGTTATTACATCCGTATAGATATAAAATTATTCCTGTCATTAAAGTGACTGAAGTAGCAGACTTTTAAATAAAACTGCAGATAGAATCAGCCCTCAGTGAATTTTAGCATTTGCTATGACTTCCATTTAAGAAAGCTGATTCGCAGCTTCTGTGATTGGCTGTCAGAGATTAAAACAAGGAAAAATTCCTTTTATCTCTCAACTGATAATAAACTTTGTTCTAATAGAAAAAATACCCGAAGATTGTAATTATTCAGGAGCAAATAGCTGAAATTTTTTACCCATCTTTTTCCGAAACTATAGAGAGTTCCAAGGTTTAGAAGATGTGCTGTTATTTCATTAGTCTCAAACTAGTTATACTGCTGGTTCAAAAATTACATGAAAATTTGCTGATTGGCTGATACTGATGGGGAATAAACTAAAAATATGTTAATACTGTAAAACAGAGCATAATGCTGCTTTGTGGCCACAGTGCAGATGTAACCTTCTTCCTGCATTTCATAGGTTCACGCCTGAGAAATCACATGAGCTCCTTAAGCTAGAAGAATGAACTATGTTCTAGAATGAATCTACTAGAAGAATGAACAGTTCTATGAACTGTTATTTCTATGATCCAAAGGCAGAGCAGGAGTAGTGGAAGTATTCAGGAATCACAGAATTCAGAATGGTTGAGGCTGGAAGGCACCTCTTGGGAGCATTTAGTCCAACCCCTGCTTGAAACAGCTCACCTAGTGCACGTTGCCCAGGATCACATCCAGATGGGTTTTGAGTCTCTCCAGAGAAGGAGACTTTCTGGACCAATCTGGACAGCATGTTCCAAAGTTCAGAAAACAGCAGGCAGTGCAGTGGTGCCTGTAGAAGATGCAGGGAGAGCTTTGTTGGTACGCTATGATTGGTTACATGCATTTCGAGGTTATCGATAAAACGTCTGTGTTCACCTTCAAGTCTGTTATTCAGAAGATTGAAATGGATGCATTCCCCTAGCGTTGGGGAAGGGAGAAAAAAGGGATAACAAAGTTTCCTTTTGCCAATTAGTTTTACGTTGTCCAGTTTGAACATTAGCTGTAAGGTGTCAGTCGTGAAGCAATCTCAAAGCAGGTTTGCTTCAGAGCAGAAAGCGTTCTTACAGTAAGTTACTGATTTGCAGGGTTAGCTTTCAAGATACTTGCTCTGTCTCTTTTGCACTTTGGTTAGGAATAAGAATACTGAATAAATGACCAGAGGCGAGCAGTAGGTTCTGAAGCTGTCCCAGGCAAATAGCACCCAGCTGGCTATGTGTATCAGCCACGCCACTTGACCCCAATGCATTTCTGAGCAGGCAGGGCCTCCTTTTTTCATCACTGCTGTTGTTAAGCAGAGCAGCCTCTCGGTGTGTTCCTTACCAAGGTCAGACACATCAAATAGAACGGAGCAGCAGCATGAGCAGCTCTAAATTGGTTGCTGTGCCGGTTTCTAGCTGTGCTGTGGTATAATATCAAACCGATTGGCTTCTCAGCAGCTGAGATGTAAAGGACACAAATGGTATAGAGGAAAAAAGTGGAAAAGAGTTAACTTTTCAGCCAGATGACTAATAATCTGAACTTCCAGACCTGAGAGAACTGTGGAGGCATGGATTGCGAAGATCTGCCATTAATTGACTCAATCTACTGTTTTATGATAGAGCTACGTTAACGAGTGTTATGAGGGAAATATTGGTGATGAAGTAATACAGTAATTCAGTACCTTTATGCAATCACAGAATGCCCTTTGAGAACTGTTTCAGAAAAATACCAGCATTTCAACGCAGTCATGTATTTTAAAATAGACTATTGCGAGCCTCCTGCAGTCCTGTGGGAGATTATACAGAAAACCACAGAAACAAAATCAGTTCTTTCTCGAGAGCAGCCTGCTGCTATATTTATATGTCATCTTAAAGCTCCCCAAACTGTAGCTATTTTCCCAAATAGGTAACAATCACATATCTAGCAGCAGGAGGAGCTGCACGTTGGATCTTAAATTTGCCTCTAGAAATCGAAAATGTAGGAAGAGTTAACCTGCTTGCAGGTTTTGTAAGCATCGTTTTGCAGGGCAGTATTATTGACCAGGGTGCCATCAATATGTAAGGGTTCAGCAGTCCCTTAGAAATGGAATGTTTTGTTCCACATACTTCCTTCATGTTTAGAAAATGGGCCACAAATTGAACTTGAAAATGGGGGTAGTGTCTGTTTACTTATAAAGAATAAACTTTACCTGGGACTTCTGATTATTTAGGTTAGATGATGGGATTTAGAACTTCTTTGCCAACATAAATGTTATATAACCTTCTAAATAGAATTTCATAGAGAGAGAGCTGAGAATGGAATTATTATGGAAGCTTTGTAACACAACACATCCTGCTCATAGGTGGATTGTTTTTTTTTATTGTTTTTCTTTGAAGTTTTAAAGATTTTATCAATCTGGAGAAAATAATTTATCATATACTAGAGAAAATTATGCCAGTATGTGCAGTTCATCAGCACTCTTTTTCTACAACTTCGTACAACCTCTTCTATTGAGAAGCTTCTATTTGAATATCCAGTGGACAGAAGCCCGTGCTCTACAGACAGCTCAAGTAGCAGATGAGAGAACAGCGCTTAGTTCTCTCCTGTTACCTGAATACCAAAGGCAGGGAGAAAGTGCCTTCAGCTGACTTGAGAAACGTTTGTGAAATGAGAGGAAAAGGGCTGTCAGTAGTTTCCCTTCACTCAGCTGGTTTGCATTACAAATCAGTGATCTCTGAGTCTGCCTTTGTGCAAGTCCTATTAAGACAGCCGTGAAGGAACTGGGTTTTGTGCTTGGATTGTTTGAAGGGTAAAGGCTGTTTTGCAGGAAGGTTTCATCAGAGTATCAAACCTTAATTCATGTATTGTCTTCTGCTGTTGTTTTTTAAGAGATCTTTAGCTTGGAGCTCCTTTAAAACCTTCTTGAAAAAAATAACATGTCTTGAGCATACAAACCTGCAGCATCTCCTCTGCTGGTTTTGAAAAAGGCTTTTTGCAGCCTTTAACATAAATAGCTGAATCAGATGAAAAAGATAAGTTAGATCGGGTGCATCATGAACAGAGGAAGCTCAAGAAATGCTGCTGTATGTGCTTCTGTGTCAATTTGAAACCATTTTTCTAGATACTCTTGAAGATTTATGTGTTGGTATTTACACATGGTAAATAAACCAAGAAGCGTTCTCATTCTGAAGATGTCAATGAAAGCAGGTTGTTGTTACTGTATTTAACTCAGTGTTATAAACCTGGAGTAAGCCCAGTCTGAAGCTGAGTCTTTCATACGATGCTAATCTGCATCACTTGAAAGGAAATCTATAAAACTGCTTTCCTGTGATGTCTGTAAGTATAGATGGTTTCTTTTTAAATAAAAATGACTTACAAGATGTTCCTTGTTTTCACTGTGATGTTTTTGTACTAAAACCCATAGAAAGGCCATAAGGAATTATTTGGAGATGCTGGCTATTATGTAAGCATAGCTTTTGTGGTACATGGACAGGTTGATTTACATCAGGCTGGCTCAAGCAGACCTACCTGAGGCATGTCTCCTGAGGAGACATTTTGGGTGGCGTTTAACTGCAAGATGGAAATTGTTGTTGCTGGGGTATGACTGCTTATGTAGTAAATGCTTTCCGTGTACATTCTCTGCGTGTAACAGAATGGTTTGATCTTAAAACAAGAAGCAAATCTGAAATTGAATTTATTGTTCAATAAAGTTGTATTTGATAGAGATTTTGGCTTCAACAGTCAGGCAATCAATGTTTGCTTTTAATTACACAGCACTGAAGAGATGCCATACACCTCTTTCTGCAATTCAGTACTTCCAAGCCGTTACGTTGATAATCAGATCAGAAAAGCAATGTTTTAAATTGGTTAATGAAGTTAAGTGCTAGCACAGCACACCACATTTTCTCCTCTGTGCTATTCAATCAAATCAACGTTATCTGATCTTACACTGGCTTTAATGTGCTCCTGTTGTATTTACATGGAATTGTTTGAGTTCTTCAGCTTTCCATTGATCCTGCCCACTGATGATACTGATGTCACCTCTCTGTTCACACCGAGTCAATATGTTCAGCAGTGGATTAAGAACTATTCCATTCTGCTGGGAAAAATGGACTGTGCTAGTACAGTTCTGCCTTCTGTAGCTGTGCGATGCCTGAGCCAGCATCCTGTATGGTCACATGCACCATGCCTGCCTGAAAATCGTATTAATGTACATAGGAGAAGGAAATACCACAGGCACGATAATATTGATTTAATCATGTACATGTGTATCAACTTTAGAGAAGAAAAAGGACTTGGAAGTCTGAAACTTCATTGCTCTAACCGTGGAGAGTTACATAATCAGATATTTTGGAAAATAATGCTTTAATGTTGCAGAGCTAGGGAACAAAACCAAAAAGACCTCATACCTTTTCTGCTTAAGGAAGTATGTAAACTGAGGAAAGGAATTTATTTGCCTTATTTTTTGGACAGCAAATATTCTCTGTGATGTTCTTCAGGAAAATTACTTTGTGGTACTGTTTCCTAAAAGTGAGGAATGAACAGGGGAGTATACTTACTTTGAACTGTGTTTCATCATTTCAAAAGATGGAGTAAAAGTGGAGAGGATGGGAAAAAAGTTTAAGACCAATATTTTCTTGTTCTGATGCATCAGCACACTGAGATCTGTTGTTGACTTACCAACGATGGTGAGGCAAAACTGTTTTAGCTCCCTACTACTGGTAGAAGCTTGTTAGTCCCATTAATGATACTGGACATGACAGCTTGTCTTAGGTGGTGATGGTGGGCATTCCATCTGATGAGCCATGACTCCGTTGATGGTCAGACCCTGCAATGCAATGGATGTGCTGTTTGGGTGCTGTGTGTATTTATATATGTACATATGCAACCATGAAACAGAATAATGATTTTCTGGTTTGTTACTTGCAGAGTTTACTGTAATTTTTCTGGTAATGATTTTCTTAGCATGATTTGAAGTAGCCATTTTATTTTATGGGATGGTTCCTTTAGGTGCAAACAGCTGCTTAAATATGCATTAAAAGAATTAGCACTTTCACTTTTATACTGTTGAGCAGAGCATAATTAATGGCTGTTCTATCTGCTACTTCTCACTTGGACTTTACCACTCCAAAATAAAATTTTAGAATGCTTTGTTTCACATTTATTTGTGTGGCATATAGTTACGATATCATCAGTACAGATACTAGAATCAAGGATGGAGGGGGACACGTATTTGTTAATGGAAAAAATAAAAGCTTTGTGCTAGTAAATGCTTCACCAATTTATGAGGGAAAACGCTGTAGAAAAGCTTTTTAAAAGGTCAATGAATTTCTATTAAGTTGTTCCATTCTCACTGCTTTTAAAATTAAGTGTGCGGGGTCAACATTAAAAGCCTCTGAACTGCCATTTAAAGAGAAGGCGTAACAGTAAGAGCTATTCCAAGCAGTAGGCTTAGACTCTTCCTTTTGTAAGATGCTTTCAAAATGGGGAAATAGGTACCTGTGTCATCAAATGTAACTCCTCAGAGTGTCTGATCTGTCAGTGCTCTGTAGATGGCCTGATGATTCCTGTGGCCGTTCTGGCTACTCGATAAGCCTTAAATAATGTTAGATAAAATAGAGAGCCTGTTCATCTCATGCAGTGCTATGGGGCTGTGAATAGTTCTCATTTCTCAGGAAGGTCCTCTGATTTTTCTGCCAGCAGTGTTACGTGTGCCTTCTTTCCGTTTGTGTGGGAGAGATACCCGGTAAAAGGGCGGCTTGGGTTGAGAAGGAGGCTGTGTTTCCATGCAGGTAGATTTTACTTGCACTGAGTTGACCAAAATAACCGTTTTCCTTGAATAAAGTGGTGTTCAAAGTCAGGTCAGATGGGGGCCTGGGCAGCCAGAGCTGGGGGGGTGGCAGCCCTGCCCCTGGCAGAGGGTTGGAGCTGCATATGCTTTAGGGGCCCTTCCAAGCTGAGCTGTTCTGTGACTGTATGTTTGCTATAGGTTGTTTCAAAACACTTTGAATGATTGCATTTAATAAACAAGGTGATAGACACCATCATTACTTTGCTTTCCTTGCTTCCCTGCATGATTACTGACTTATGAAACTCCATTTTATTATGAGTGTCACAGTCCTAAAAAAGTGCTTGGAAAACTCAAAAATGAAGACTGTGGGAAAACTAATATAATGGACAGACTTGTCAAACTTGTCTTGATTTGGAAAGAATCGAAATCAAATCAGGATACAGCAGAGAGCTGATTTTTTTCTATACTTTCAACTTTCTTTTCAAGGACAGAAAAGGTCATTCTCAGTCTGCAGAAATCTCTTATTTTCTTCTGTTATTTTGGTTAAGGGAACTTTTTATGAGAGAAAGCAGCTAACAGATAGAGCACCTGTGAACTTCCCAGATCAGAGTTAAAGGGATGTTTAATTCATTATCGTTCTAATCTGTTTTAGATTAGAATGACCTTTTCTTGGCTTCATATTAAAGTTCCCTTCTTGAAAAATTAATGTTTTCCTCCATGTTGCATGTATTGATTATTAGTGGCTGGATAGTTGCTGGTATTTATTCATAATTAAAAATGCAGTAGGCAGGAAAGCAGAATCTGAAGGCATATGGCATCTCTTTTTCACTGCATTTTGATTTAACCCTTATGAACATGTAAACAGAGGAACTTTCCTTAAAAATCTGCCAGGAAAGAGGTGTGGAGAAAGTAGTTATCAGTAGGTCTCAAATGTTGGGGTAAATCACCTCAGAAGTGGTGCAGCTGATGGAGTATGCTCAGTTACTTTGCCATGGCTTTGGGCAGTCGCTTAATGAGCGTGCAGCTTGGACCACAATGGTTTCTGCACTAAGCCCACCCAGGAACTAGCTTTGTTCTGGCTTTTAGTGCTGAAAAAAATCCCCTTTTCCTTCTGTATTTTTGCAATGTTACGTAAGCTGGACTTGAACAGCCAAATATTAGATAGATTAGAAAGAAGCAATTAAGCTTAGAAAGAGTTCTGTAGATTGTACTGGGTGACGGAAGATGTCGGTATTGATTTTCTGCCACTTTCATGTCTGACCTTTTGGATTCCAGCAGATGCTCTTAAGAGGATTTTGCTTGTACCAAATTAAAGATATCACAGCACAATTGCTGCATTATATTAGGAGAACTGGGTGAGCTCTTGGGCTCTGTCAGTGCAGTCTTATCGTATGTAGGAATGTTGCTGTTACTTGATGTAATGTGGTTCCATAGACAAAACCAGCTGAGAAGCCATTTATGAAAAAGCATTAATTGTGATAAATGTAGTTATCATTCACTTTGTTTTGTACACAAGTCATATAATTATAAGCTTTGGTTTGTAAAATTGATGACATGCAAGGGGATTAAAACATACCACAAGCTTTGATAAAGCAACTCTTCAAATGAAGCAAACCATTAAAAATATGCATAAAGATTTAGCAACATTGTTAGTGATGAAATTGGAAGGAAAAAACATAAAACATTTTCCTTTCTTTAGCATCTTTTGGCAACATCCAGGCACAGAACTCCCGTTTGAGCATCCTTTGCTGTGCCCCTGTCTGTAGGAAACAAATGTGTTGGCTGGAGTGGCTGAATATGGTTAAAAGGCTTTTGTCTGACTTCAACAAGGTTTTTACCATAGGATGGAGCTTGGTTTGGCAAAATGATTGTATTTTTATTTGATGCCCATCCTGCAACAATAAAAGGGAAATTCCTCATAATTATTAGCACAGTTAGAGGCAACAAGGCATTGGTATGTAGTCTTTGCCTGGTGATAACCCTGTGGTGAGCTGGAGGAACTGGGAGAGACCTCTGAAGATCACCTGGTCCTCACAGTTCTTCCTGGAAAGGTCAGCACTAAGACCGCCCAGATTTGAGATTTTACTGTTCCGTGTGGATCAGATCCATTGGAGATTTCTCTTTGTAAGACTGAGCAGGGCCTGATGTCTTCCTGGATCCCTTTCTGTTACAGGAATTCAGCAGGATGGTGGATCATTTTAGCTACTGAGTAGCATCTTTGAATCTGATTTCTGAAGTTAGGTTTATGCTGCCATATCTTTGTGTGTACATGTGCAAGCGTGTAAACATGAAGTAGAAAACCCATTTCCATCCGATTTTGCAAAGAATCTGAGATCTCAGTGTCTTTAAGTTTGAAATACTTTTTCAGTACTAGAGGATCTAATAAATGCTTTGGAAGAGGAAAAGACCTCAGCATGATTTGTGGAGAATCCACAGTTGAAACTCAGGCCCAGACGAAATCAGACTTACTGCAGTGTATTATCAACCATAGATAAGCTGGAATGCTGCTAATCTGTCTACTATTATCAGCAATATTGCAGCTGTTGTTGCTTTTTAACACAAATGATGAGCGTGTTCAGAAATGCTAATGTCACTTAGGTCTCCATGATTCTTCCAGCTAAAAAAAAAAGTGTTGTGCAACATGCAGTTTCCATGACACTGAGCATTTCTTTTTTGTTTATTCCCTCAAGGCAGCTGGAGCTTCTTTCAGCTAAAAAAGGAAAACTTTTGGCTGGGCAGAGACGGCTTAAGGCTAGATGAGAACTGAATAATCCAAGAAAATGAAGCCTTTGAAAACAAAAAGCACACACACATACACACACACACACACACACACCAGAGAGTAGTCATACACAAGAAATCTGTTTCCTTTACTGAATTCATTGAGCCTACTGCTAATGCTGGAATCTCTCTGTTTCCGTCTAGCACCTTATGCCACCATTTGTCTCTCCCTTCTGATCTTTTTTTCTGCTTGCGTAGGATCCTTGGTCCTCCAGGTAACTTCTCCTTCATGAGGATTAAGTGAAGAGCTTTGCACCCGTAGTTTGATGGAAACCTAAAATCGGATATAAAGTCATTAATGTTTTAATTGTATATATATGAAGGAATTAATTATCTAGTTATCTACCTATATATCTATATATATGTATGAATATATAGAGATTGCTTTCTTCCACCCCTGCCCTGAAGTATTTTTAACCTACATCATCCTACTGATTTTTTTTTGAATTATTACTTTTTTTTGAGGAAGCCTGATGATGTTGTGGATGCACCTTATTTTCTCTGCACATCTCTAAGCACAGTTGCATCCATGGGTGATGCAAGGCTTTTTCCTTCCTCTCCCCCTCCACCCCTAGGAAAAATTTAAATTTAAGTCTATTTCTCATTTAGGACTGACTGTTTCTATGGGCTTCAAACCTGCTGAGGAATTCTATCGGGCTCTTGGCCAGAAAATACTGTGCAAAAAAGGAATTCCTGTGTGGTGGAGAGACTGGGTTTATTGAAAGATGCCAGAAGTAGTAATATTTTCCATTTTTTTCCCCCATTTTTTCTGACAATGGTAACAGAATGATTTTTTTGAAAACAATTGTAAACTTACCCTTGTGCCTGTTCGTAATTAATCAACTGAAGAAGCCAAGCAGTGTAATTCCTTGTGTTTCTCGTAAAAAAGTACTCTGGTCAAGCCCTGTAGGATGAATTCCATTTAATGACTCTGCAGTGGGTTATGGTAACAGGGAGAAGTGGAGCGTTATTCTTGTTGGCATCTGAAGTGTTTTCCATCAGTGAATCAGACTTCTTGGGCAGAGGCACACAAACCAGAAGCGTTTCAGACCTTAGCCTCTCTCAGATACCTCTTCAATGGCCAGATATTTAAGTGCTTGTGGCGTATCATTTCAAAGCACATGAAGGAAGGCTAGCAGTGATGGGTCCCTGGAGCTATAAAAAGATAGGAAATTTGCATGAGAAGGTTTAATGGTCTGGAAAGTCACAGTAAAATGGAATCGGCATGAAGGTCTGTAAAGAAAACTTTTCATGAGTGTTTTCTACAGTAGGCACTGCTCGGAGCAAATGCATCAACTGTGAAAACTCAGCGCACCTGCTCATCTTAAAATGCAGCGTACAGCTTCCTTGATGGGGCAAACATGCAGTGTTCCTGGGTTTTGAGGTATTGATGTATATTTAAGTAACTGGGTTATTGATATGGAAGTAGAATGGCTCGCAATTTCAACCTATTGTGGAGCGGTTGTGTTCTGGAGAGGAAGAAAATTGGAAGGGAATGTATTAATTTCAGTTCAAAGTATGATTCTACTCCCATTTGCTTTTCTTTTTTGTCCCACACACACACACAAAAAAAGGTTTTAATAATATAAGCTGAAACAGAAAAGAGAAAATACAGGAAGAATAAAGTTTTGGAAACTTAGGCAAGAAATCGGTATTGGCGATCATAATAAAAATCTCTGTAGAAAAAGAGTTGTTACGATCAACAGCCAGAGCCAGGGAAACTGAAATTGAGACATCTGATCCGAACGTACAAGTGCACAGGGCTCAGTGAGTGAGTCGCCCCACAGTACAATGCCATAGTCAAAGTTAAATATATTACAGGTGGTGTCCAATTTTGTTGCTCCCCAGTGCCTCAGCCAACTAAATTGGCAATTTTACCAGGCCAAAAACTAACTGCACAAACAAGTCTGTAGAGCTTGACAAGCTCTACAGAGCTTCTAACACAAATGAATAGCTACCAGTCAATTGGCAGTGGGTTATCTTGAGATGAAATCAATCCTCAAGCCCCCTTTCACAGAATCACAGAATTGTAGGAGCTGGAAGGGACCTCCAGAGATCATCGAATCCAGCGCCCCTGGACCTCTTGGAAGGCTGCTGGGCATAAAAACTGAGATATGTTCCAGTGTGGCATTTGGGTTCAGGAGTGGTTTGTGGTCTGCTTCAGGGTTATGAGTTCTGCAGGGTTTAAAAGACTCTTTGTTTTGTTTAGGGTGGTGCTGTAAGGGTCAGATGTAAGAGCTTGATTTTCCAAAGAGTGTAATTATATTCGACACTTCTGTGTCAAGGAAATTACACTGAGGAGGTATGAACATCTTTAGATGCCTGCTAGAAGGAAATGAAATGCTGAATATCAACTGCAAGTTTTCTTTAAATCAGAATTGTTTTCTAGTGGAAGCATATGACTGGACTATTTCAGGCAGACCAGTAAAGGCTTCTCCTGCTTGTCATTTGGCAATGGTAAACATCCAGTGAGAAAAAAAAAAAAAAAAAGTTTTATACGTATCTAAGTTTAATACACATCTGAGTAAACCTTTTTGTCTTCTGCTATTAAACATTTCTTTTCTACAGCAAGACATTCTTCTATTCCATCTTGCACGGATTGAAATGAGTGGTGGTGTTGGGGTAGATAAGTTTTTCTTCATTATAAGCAGGCCCACGTTAGACTTCTCACAAAACATTGGTGAAAAGCCCCCTTCTTAATATGAGTATCCAAGCAAAAATGTGCATCCGACATTGTCAACTTTTAAGTGAGTGCTCTGCCTGGAAATAGTTTTCAAATCGCTAGAATAAATAATCCTACAGATATACACACAAGAGTTAGTTTTAATGGCAAAAAAACTAATTAAGTGATTTTATGAGTTCCAGTTAAAAGTAATTATACAGTTGAAAGTGCTTTAAGGAAGTTAATGAGACAGACAAATCTGATAACAAATTACTGTCTCATCATTAGCTTCCTTTACAGTTAATTCAATCCTATCATTGCAGGACACTACTCTGCGATGCGTTGGGTTCCAGTGGGCCCAGCTCTGTCCCTGTGCCCATCCATCTCTCTCCATGTGGAGCAGGGGCAGAGTTCATCCATTCAAATGAGTATGGGTGGTGAGAAATGTGCTGTTTCAAAAAAGTGAGGGTGGCGTTAGGAAACCAGCAGCTCTGACTGGAATCAGTGAGCTATTTCCTTCTGATTTCACTATGTTATTTGTCCTGATACCAAAATGTGTGCCTAAATGTGAAATTCTGTCATAAAGCTGAGAATACGTATGCAAAAGTATTTGCATGTCCTCAGTAGCATTTTCATGTGTACCCAGCAGCTGAGCGGCTCCTTGTATGTGGGACCTGTTCTGTTTGGAGCCCCATGTCTGCAGGTCATCGTGAAGAGAGAACAAAGGCAGAGTGCTTTTTTCTTTTTACTTCTATTTTTTCAACCTGTGATGTTCAATTTATGTAGGGGTCTTCAGGGTAACTATTTCTTCCTCAGCCCCGTAATCACCTGGTGCAGCAAAGCAGTGAAGCAGTGCGGTCGCTGCCCTTGGAAACTCCTTTGCCTGGAAGGAGCGTGGCAGGTGGGATCAAAAAATCAACCAAATAGCAATCTGATGTTCATGGCCCCGTGAGAGCTGTGGGTTGCTATCACATCTCACAGCTAACAGGAAAGTTTGAAGTAAGGTAACAGGGAAGATGTGACAGAATTGTCACTGTTGTCCCTGCCGGTCTCCTTTTCAGCTCAGAATGAAATGGAAGCTCGCTGCACGATACGAATTTGCTGAGATCAATGAGGAATTTGATCAATGTATCTAATCTTTCTGCTTTGGTCTTTCTGCCTTCATAAGGCCAGGAACCTTATAAATAATTAGGTTTGGTGCTAGAGCGCATTAATATTATGAATGCATTCTATTTTTTATTTATTCCTTCCAGTTCAGTGGATGATGTATGGACTGTTCACATGAGGGAAAAGAATGTGATATAAGAAAATATTAAAACAAATGATACGTGCTTAGAAATACTGAGATTGATAGCAGAGATGTTAGTAAATCGTACCTTTTATTCAATGAAATCTGCCCTTCTCACTATCTTCATAGCACCTAGCAAATAAACCAGAAATGAAGGCATCATTACTTGCGTCCATAGATATTGCAGTGAAATGGCTATAGAAGTGTCTGCTTTTAAGCTACATCTTTTTTTCCCTTGATTCATTTTTCATTTTCCTTTCTTTTTGTTGGGGTGGAGGGGTGGAGAGAAGGGTGGTAACAGCATGTTTTTAAGCAGACTCTGAAGATACAACAACTATATAGAATAGTTTCACTAGAGCAAGAGAACAAGTTGGATTTTTTTTTACAATGCTCAAAATATGATTTTGCCTTTATTTTTTTGGCACTGGGAAAGAAAAAAAAAATGCTTTACAAACATATATATATATATATATATTTTTTTTTTTTTTCTTTTTTTTGTGAAGCATGCATGCTGTAGAACATCAGTCAGGTCTAATGTGGTCAAATCCAGAAGTTCAGACTAGAGCAGCCTGATCCTCCCTGGGAGGACTGTACCAGTAAATACTCTGGAAGAAGGGGGTTGTTTCTGTAATACATTTTACTTTGCAGTGCCTGCCTGCCTGACCCTTTTATGTCTACAGTAAATGTGAAATGGCTTGCTGCAGTAGAGCATGCTCACATTTCTTGTGAGGTAAGAATATTCACTGTGGCAATCAGAGCGGTGTAGGTGGGGTTTTATAATTTCACATTCTTACAGTTTTTCCTGCTTAACCTTTCTACAGACTGTAGACATAGGAGACTTAAATGTATGTAGCACTACATAAAAACATCCTCCAGAGCAAGGAATCCTGTCAACTTCCTGAAGTTATCCATGGGAAGCAATAAATACTTGTGTTACTTTCCGCCTTTCTTCCTGTCCGTGCAATGGCAGCAGAAGGTCCCATCCTGCTGTTGCAGGCGACACCTCTGCAGATGGAGCCTGCTCTTTGCACCATTTGTCAGATGCTTGCAGCAGCATTTGCACTTAAGGCTTAAGGATTTGGAGAGTGGAGAAGATGGATTTAGAGAAATAAAGCCAGCTGAGAGATGTGAGCACTTATTAGAGATCTTTCATATCAATTATGAAAGATGGCTCCAGTGAATTATAGCCACAGGCTTTCAGATAATAAGCCTTTCAGGAAAAAAATAATGAAACTCAGTGACACTCAGTTCTGAGTTCCACAACCGAGATGAATCATAATTCAGTGTTCTTTTTAAAACTTCCAGTATGGCTTGCAAATTTTTTTGGAAGGAATTGAGACTAAGCCCGGTAATAGTTAGCCATTTTAAATGCTTTTGGCCACTGCTTTACTTCTGGCATGTTCCTTTCCAGCTAGTTGCTGTCATTTCCATCTGCAATCCATAGCCTGCTGCTATCAAGGTCCAGGGACTGTCATCTCTTACTGTCAGTTTTTGGGCAGCTGTCTCTCATTGAAATTCATAGCGCTAGCAAAAGCCTCCTCTTCCAAGGAAGTGCTCCTTTCCAAGTCAATACAAATGGTTTAACAAGCAGAGAATCTGTCTGCATTCTCCTTTTTCCATTCCCCCTTCATCCTTTGAAACATGAACCTCAAAAAAAGTCAACCCAGGTGTTTGGAGTGGTGGTTCAGTATTGTTTCCTGCAGGTTGGAATAAAATATGTAATTTTCATCTGGTAGTCATAGGGGATAATGTGAAGAGAGCACTTCGTGTTTCATGATTGCTTCAAATGCAAGGCAAAATTTTGGAAAAATAACCACTGTTAGTATTTCTTTAGCAATTATTTGTCACAATAGTACTTTGTTTCAGATTGATTCCCCCGTCCACAATCAGTGATTCTTTTTGCCTATGTTTAGATCACAAAGAGTGTATTTCACCAGTGAGGTTCTCCTGTAGCAACTAGTGATTGCGCTGGTGTTCATCTGGATCCTCTTGTTGTCTTCTGCCAGTGTTTAAGCCATTCTTCTAGGCAGTACATGCTGTCTTTGTATGTATCCCGTTTACTTCATGTTGTTCAGCAAATCAAGTGAAGGTAAGCAGTTGAATAGAAACTTCTCCTGCCAACCAAATACTGTACAGCAGCCGATGATACAGGTGATAAAAAGAGTTGGAGAGGAGAGTACAGCTGGAAAGGCTTTGGAAGCTGTGAAAAGGACAGGGCAGGCAATGCATGACCTGGGCCTGAGGGATGACTGAATACTGCAGAAGAGTTTTGTTCAGACAGAGATGTTGTGATACGGTGTATACAATTATGAATGACCCAGACAACAGGAATTATAAAATGGATGTTCGTGACCTCTTCCAATATGAGAATAAATAGAATGTCTGTTGGGCTTCTAAGCAAAGTGAAGAATAGAGTAGTCTTCAGTTAAAGGTCACTTTACCTTTCTTATACACAAGACTTTACTAGGTTCAAGAAGTTGATCTGATCCAGTACAGTCATTTGTGTATTCCTGACATCCACTATTTATTGGCTTTGAAAGTACAAATCTTGTCATAAAGAAACCCTGTCTTTTCTTCTCCTGTGTCCACGATCAAACTCTGCTGTTGTTTCTTCTCTGTGTTTACTTGCATCTATTTTAGATGATACTGAAATATAAAATGAGCCCTCCCCATCAAAGAACTCCAGGTACAATGAGATTTTATTATTTTGCAGTACAACTTTCACAGGTTTCTCATGTCTGTGCTCCATTTGGGGTCCATTGTGCATATCAGCTACAATTGCACAGATCCCATTCAGCTTATGTTCTGCTGTATAAGCGTTTCAAAAATGGTGCTTTATTTCAAGAGGAACACCAACAATATTAAATAATTTTATTTAAGTTACTGCCCTACATCAGTATGACTTGCAGAATTCCACTTGAGAACATGTTGTGAGATCTTTGTACGAGAGAAATGATTGTTTATTTCTCTACTCTTAGAATCCATCATATTTTTTGTTTTAATTTTCAAGTATCATAGGCACTATGATCCCCCGAAGCCACAGTTTTCTCCTTTGTTGTGTTCTAAAAACCAGTAAAAGTATACATAGGGTCCCGTTGCAGATTGTGAGAAGTACTTTTGAGTTGTATCAAGGGAGTCTCTGCCCTTTGAGGCTTTTGATATGTTTTCTCTACTGCTTTCTTTAATGCAGGCATCTTAGTAATGCTTGAAGTGATTCAAAACCTACAGTTTCGTGTTGCTATTACTAAAAACTAATGGCAGAGTCTCCAGGATAGGTTTCCATACAACACAGATGTATTTCAAAGTGTAAAATATTTATATTTTACAGTGTTAGCTGCAGTTGGGGCTTCAGCATGCAGTTCTAAGACTTGTCAAAAGCAGAAAAGCAGGAGGCTTTTCACTGAATTCGACATGTTTAATGTGTAACTGGTGCTCAACTAATTTGAGATGACAGACCATTTCCATGCTCTTTCAGAACTTGCCATGTTGTCATCAATGCATTCAGGAAAGGAAAAATATTGCTTGTATAGTACATGTTCATAAGTAATAAGCAAGGTTGTTTTAAATGCTTTTGCTAAAGTATGGTAAATGGAGATGTGGGTCTTTCTTTCTAATGCTGGATGACAGAGCTTTGGAAGATATTCATTAACTCTCAGCTACGAAAGAACTCATCATGTTCTCATGTGTTTCTGTGCTCAGAGAGACACAGTTGAGGTTTTTCATTTCCTTTTTTAAGAAGCACACTTCATTGTGAAAGTCTGCTAACTCAATTATTGGAGTTTGTGTCTTTGTGATCATTCTGCTTAGGCATGTCACCTCCCAGGTCATCTGAACAGCGAGTCTTTGGTAGAAACTAACTGGAAAATAACCTTCAGCACGATAAATATTTGTATTTGGAAAGGACCTGAGGAAATCCATCTGTAGTCTAATGTCTGACAGAGCCCTGAGGGGAGCAGGCAACTGAATAGCAAATTGAAGTGTGCAAATCCTGAGCCTCTCAGCAGATACAGTAAATATGTGCAATGTAACACAGCAAATATGCGAAGGCTTTTAGTTATGGAAGTGTGTAAATGTTTACAAATATGATTAACTGCAAAGCACAAAATCCATTCGCAGCATCAGAGGAATATACTAAAATTGCTTTTCCATTCCCCCCCAGGATTATGCTGAAAAGAAAAACACGATAGCAAAAGCCCTGGAAGATCTGAAAGCCAACTTCTACTGTGCTCTCTGTGACAAGCAGTACTATAAACACCAGGAGTTTGACAATCACATTAACTCGTACGATCACGCTCACAAGCAGGTAAGAGGAATCTTCTCACTGTTTAAACTTTGTTGCAGCAAGAATGTTGACATTTTTGGTTTCAGTGTCCTTCGGGATGGCTTGAAAATCACAGTCATCAGATTTCAGATTCTGGAAAAAAGCAGGCAGTTTTCATAGGAACAAATTGTAAGTGTTTCACAGCCACAAATTCTGAAACATAAGGAGTGGGGAATTCTCTAAAGGAAATGCAAACAGTTAAATGGTAAAAAGGAACAAGAAATGACACACACACAAAAAAAGTAAATGTAGAATTCACTTGTCCTCAGTTTAATTTTGCATGTCAGTAAGTACAGTGGTATATTTAGGAGATTACAGGGAAGCATTTGTGTTGGAACAGGTGTGGATACGAAGCTTGGCATATTTTTTGGTAAACTTTCTTTTCAGAGCTGCATCTGTGTGAAATGAGCTATAATTTTCCTTAAACGTGCTGAGTTTAAAAAGCCTTCGTAATGAAAAGTTTCTGGCTCGGTCCGCAGTGAAATGTGTGTTAGGTGTTAAACATTGGAATTTACAGTTTTACTGCCACATTTTGTCACTGCACCTCCAAGTCCTGTATCCTGCTTTTGTAACATAAAAGGAAGAGGCAATGCAGTTGTCTCACAAGGCAGCAGCATGCCACTGCAGCCTCATGGTCTGCAGAGTGGTCAGCAATGTACTGGTTGATGTTGCCAAAAGGATACGTAATGGTACAACCATACAGGAAGTTTCCACTTAGTCCAATTAGCTGGTAATTATCCTTTATCTTTGTTTTTATCTGGTGCAGCCATAAGGTTCTGGATAAGAATCGATTGCTTTTCATTCTAATTGAATCTCCTGCAGTTTCTTTCAGATGCTATCAGCTTTAGATTTTGTGAGTTTTAGATTCATTGTTGAGAACTACAAAGCTGCAGACCTCATCAGCTATAGGAATGTATGAGAAACTGGAGGGAAAGCTGTATTAGAAATTAGTAGGTAACTTCATTGCATCCTGGAGATGCTTATTATGAGTTGTAAATATTTTGACTTTAAATACAGCTGGAACTGGTCCTTCAGGCACCATCACACAATGTCACCTCATTTATGGAAGGCAGGGGAAAAAGTGATGGGCAGACTCTTCCCCACGTGAACTCTCTCAGGAATTTCAGGCTACTCTGAAACACTTTCAAATAATGAGAACCTGAAGATTGCAGTAATTGCTCCTCTACCTATTCAGTATTGATGAAAATGTACTTTGAGGTCAGGTATTACTTCAGTGTTTCACACAGCTGCTTCTCTTTTTAATTGCTTTAGACAGGAGTTGCTGGCACTGCAGCAGCAGCATTTGGGGGAGTGTGGCAGTTCCTGTACCTTTTGAGTGGTGTCTTGGGGTGTCAGTGTTTGCATGTGTCATCTTAGCTGGTGAAATTCAGTAAACCATCCTCTTCCTATGTCAGATAATCACAACTCCCCTCTTTTTGGTGGGAAATCAGACAAAGGTGGCCACTTCTCCAGCAGGACAAGTTGTATGGGTGCTTGTTTGGACAAAGAGAACATTTTCTGTAATACTGTTAGAAAATAAGGCTATCGATTCCTGAGTTAAGATGTTAAGTCGGGTTTAACCCTTCAGGAGCATTTTCTTTTGTGGCTTTGATTGCTGTTACAAAAGCTAGTCTTTCCTCTTCCTGTATTTCAGTGAAAAAGGAGGCAGGCAGCAAATGGCTGCAGTGTGGCCTCTCTGATTTTCAAGGGTTTAACACCAAGTCTCCATTTGTGAGCAACCTCATTTTGCTAGAGCCATTTGCAGATGCTGCTGTAAGGATACTCTGATTTTGCTGTGGACATTCCTAACTCAGTGGCAGAAGTTTTCCAACAGTTTACTGTGGGAGATGAACAGATGATCTGGGTTTTGCCTCTTGCTTTTCTCTAACTTTCCCATTCAGTCACACATTTCTACTAATAGTGAGCAGGTAGGGGGAAGCGCTTATTAAAAAAATGAAAGTTTCCTGTGCTCCCAGAATAACTGTAACGTGCAGTCAGTTCTGTTTTTCTGCTCCCAGCACAGTGTCCCTCATATAATCAAGTGGCTGAAACCTCTGTCCACCTGATTTCATCCCAGCCCTTCTGAAAAGCCTTATTTAATCCTAACCAAGCATTCTGTTGTCACGCATGTCAGCCATGCAGTAGTTCCTCAGAGAAAGTGTTCATCACATCTGTATCTCAATTTTAGTATCCTTATTTTCTAAAAATTCACAGATTTCTAGCACAGTAAATAACCAGGATTAAAATACAAAACTTAATAATAAACTGTAAAATTGCCTTTTGGATTGGGAACCCCCATGCTGCCAGGAATTGCTTGTGCTTTGATTTGTTGTCTAATATCGCTTCTGCACACCAAGTGCTTCTGCACTTGGATGGATAGATCCATCCAACCAGACCAGAAATAAAGGATAGGGCAAAATTAATTTTATTGCCTAGAAGCTGGAGGAGTTCAGACCAATATGTAGGGTTCTGCACATGCCTCCTTCCCTCTTTCAGTGCTTTCTTGGTCTTAGATTTGACAGTATGGTTGAGAGACTAATATCTCCAGCCTTTAAGAAATACTCCTGGAAAAGCAACTTGAAAAGTGGTAATGAAGAAGAATGAACTCCTCTGTTTGCTTTGAAAGCCTGGACCAAAAGAAAATAAAATTGAATATAGGTGTCTTTATATTGCTCTGGGCCCAATTTGGATAGAAATGTGACAAAGGCTGAACCTGTATTATCCAGTGTACTAATGAGAGAATTCCTATTTGATAATGGTGATCTAAAATAATGGATTGCAGTTTTGAGACCCATCTGAGGACTCAAAAGCATCTGTATGATTTTATGCATTTTCTTAAGCATTTGGAAGCATACAAAGAGCTTTCTGAAGTGCTGTATTCACACAGGATAGGAAAAAAATGCTGCCCATGCTTCTTGAAATGCTTCTGTTTTGATAAACGTGGCAGAGCAGTGAGTGTAAAGCTGTGAATGACCTTCGTCTTTTCGTAGCCCTTCGGAGGCGGTGAGTTGTTTTGTCCTGTCGGCGGATCACACAGCTGGGTTTCCTGCATCCATCATTCCTCAAGAGGCTTGTTGCAGCCAGAACAAAGTGCTTTTATTCTTGAATGTGAAAGTCTTCCTCTCCATCCCAGACCTGATTTATCACCTAATATCATGGCAGCACACCCGGGTTTGATGTACTTTCCTCTCCCCGCACTGTTTTTCTGTGTATCAGAACAAAAATGCTGCTCTGAAAGAGTCCCGATGTGTTTGCATCTACGTATGCAAATACAATCAGTTAAGTAAATTTTTAGCAGGAAACTTTTCCCACAGAATCAGAGGTCGTGTTGCAAACTCTCTCCCTGTATGAAAATGATCTTCTCGCTCTAAAAATGTATTTAAAATTTTATGGAGGTACTAAAGTAGAAATTATAGAGCAAGACTAAATTACTAGACACCACTGTTTTGTATCTCAGCACAGTGTACATCTTTCTTTACTCGTTTTTCTTCTTTGCACAGTTTTAGAGGTTAATGCCAAGAAGATCGGAGGACGTTAATCTGCAGCCCATCAGAAATCTGACCTTTGATCATCTTGAGTGCATGATCCTCACAATAGATGTTCCGTTTGCCTATGCAACACGTGTAGCTCTCTTTAATTATATGGAAATTTCAGATAGAAAATCCCAAACAAAAGCTGCTTGAAAGAATGTCTTAGTTCTTGGAGTGCTCATGGGGACCAGAGGAAATGGGGCGGGTGGATGGTTGGCAGTGGAAGCGGTGTCCTGGTAAAGAGTGATCTTAATATGCCTCGCTGCTCTTTATTCTCTGTAACTTCAAAAAACGGAAGTACCTGACAGAAATAGGGCTTTCCTGCCCCTTAGTTGGCCAGCGTTCCCATCTGTTTGTGTTGGGTTAGGAGGAACGTAATTTAAATAGGAGAAAACATGGATTGCAGCAGCTCAGTCCCCTCAGCTGCTGAAAAGAAAGATGTTTACTGGGAGGCAGTAGTATTTTAAGTTGCTTTGTCGAGGCTGCTCTTTGCAGGCTGAGTTGCACTGAAGCTATTTGGATCAGACTAAGACAACACATTATATACCATCTTAGAAGCACAGAAACAATGATTCTCCAGAAGATGTCTTCTTCCAGAGCAATGTGTCAAAAAAGAGCTTTATTCTAGTACAGAACAAAGCCTTAACAGCTTCAAGAGACATTCTTAGGAGTTACTTACAAGCAAAACAAGCATGTTATATGTATGTGACAAAACTCGTTGCTGCTGGCGGTAGCAGTGCGTTTGCTTGGATCGTAGTGCACACTGAGCCCAGCCAGAAGGGGATGTTTAAGATAACAGAGCAGACAAGAAGGTCATGGGGGAGTGTTCATGGCTATCAACATCCCCGAGTGATGAAAGAAATCCCTTCTTTGATCACCAGCTGGGCCCACATGGAACAGAAGAAGGCATGGATCTCCAGGTGCCAACCCACTGGTCTGGGGGCTGAGGAACAAAGCCCCTTTCCTGCAGCACTTAGTGCAATATCTTTTCCTTTCCTTGTGAGTGCAGTACGTTGCTGTGTGCTTTCTCTGCTGCGTGCCCAATGAACCATCAGTCTGGGAATCAGACAGTCAGGATTCTCGTGGCCAGACTTCCAGGAATGGAGAAATTTTGTGTTTCTTCCCTTAGTTCAGCTGTTCTCTCAGGTGAGAAGACAGTGATATCACTGTGTGCCTTTATGGGCAATCTTTTCTCAAAGTGAAGCAGGCATAAAATAGGATTTAAATGATTTTACTTGAGTATTTGGCTCTTTCTAAATGTTATTTCCCACTCACAGAACATACTTTTTCATTTCTGCCTGGATTGAATTTTTTTTCCTTAGGAAAAGATGCTTATCTTTTCATTTCTTTTTAAGTATGAAGGGAACACCAACAGATATTCAGCTGTGGTTCTTATAGATACATGTGCATTTGGAGCCCACACACAACCACAAAACACCTCCTCCTTTTCCAGAAATAGGAACATAAAGGAGAATCGCTGCTGTGTGGAAGTATGAGAAGGTACTCACAGCATAACACCGGAGAGGACTGTCCAAGGGGACTGTCTTGTGGCTGACTGGCTAAGAGGGGAGCTGCTCCTGCAGAGCCCTGCTGTGCTGTGAGTGCCCTCGGGGCTGTGCTGCTGGCATTGGGTGCCTGGGGCAAGGCAGCGCCTGGGTGCCAGCTGGGATGGCGGAGCCTGTCTGCAAGTTAAGGAGGTGATGTCTGAGAGTTAGCTGGCAATGGCTGAATTTATTTGAGGAGGAACTTGCTATGCTGTTTCCTGAATGAAAGAAAAAGCTGATTTATTTTCCTTCCTGTTTTTATTTTACCCGTAAAATTTAATTCTAGGAATCGGCTCCTCAACAAGTTTCACTGTTAGGGAATATGTAGGCACTCTTCAGCTCCAAACATGTACTGACACTTTAGATCAGAGTATTCTTCAGTCAATACTGCAGAATTCAGTCTGGTTTCTAATCAGCCTTCTATTTCTTATCTACCAAAGAAAATGTGTTTAAGTATAATAACTGTTGACAATTACAACTTCTTTTTTTTTTTTTTTTTTTTTAATTACAAGAAAATTCTATACTGCAATTGACTTATTTTTCCCAAAGAGGTGTTTTAGAACAAACATAATTACTACAGAAAAACATATACTCTGCCTGGTCCCATAGATAGTCTACAAACAAAATATTAACGCCCGTGTGCTGGTACTCGTGGTTCCACCAGAAGCCCTTTCCTTAATACTGAGCTAGCCCTACTCAGCTGTAACCCCTTCTGAGCTTAGAAACTTGGTGTTTACTCTCATTTCTTTCATTTTTTCTGTCTTGAATTACTGCATCCTCTGTCCTTTTCAATATCCCTGTCAGTCCTTACGCTGTTAAATAACTGATAGAATATCTCTGTGCAAAATAAACACAAATATAATTCATCCACCCATTGCCCAAGTGTCATCCTCAGGTGTGTCTGCATAGGTGTGTCACTCAGATCGCTGTTAAATGTCCTGGTGCAGTCTCTGCCAGATGTGCTTCGGATTCCATCATATGTTGGCTTTTGAACTTTTAGTTACTTTAATTTTTTTATAGTGTAAAACCTGTGCACTGGGAATCTAGCTTGTCTAAAAGAAACCACAGAGGGAGATACAGTGAAATATGATTTACTCAATGCATTCTGTGCATTTGTCTCACCAGCATGCATTTCTGCTGTTGTGTGGTTCACTATGTTATTGAAAGTCATACTCGTATATTTTAGTTGAGCTTCATCAACATTCAGTTGAATTTCATCAGTGCATGAAACGGTCTGTATGTAAACCAGCTGAAGTCAAGGCAAGTTTTAAACTTAGCTTTACTGTATCAGTATTTATCAGGTTTCTGCTATTTCGCCAGTGTTGTTACAAAAGAAAATTCTTTTTTCTATTCAGCATGAAGATGAGAATGAAGATAATAATTGAGGCCTGAAAATAGGAAGTGTTATGTACATGATTCCTGAAGCACCCTGCATATTGTAATGCATACTTTGGCATAAAATATTCCAGATGACAGAAATGATTGAAACCTTGACTTATACAGTTTTTGAGGTCAAATGAGAGCTTTCCTATCACGCGCTTTGTTGTGTCAGGCTGCAGATCAGCCAAGCAATTATCTGGAAGAAAAATATTCTTTTTTTGTTGTCATTCATTCTTGAACAAAATCGCTCTCCCAAAGTTATTTAAGTGTTATTATGGCTGCAAAGTTCAAACCAATCAACTTGAATACATTCTCT
The DNA here is from genome assembly GCF_019232065.1 of Centrocercus urophasianus. Taxonomy (NCBI): domain Eukaryota; kingdom Metazoa; phylum Chordata; class Aves; order Galliformes; family Phasianidae; genus Centrocercus; species Centrocercus urophasianus. The sequence goes on from NW_024884756.1 coordinate 5,521,175, forward strand.
GTAATTTTCTCAAATTCCAAAGGCAATCCCATTGCTGTCCTGAAATTAATCAAGTAGAATGTAGATTAAGTGGAAGAAACGAAAAGCATGACAATAATTTGGCTGTTCCTGGTTTTGCGTTGTCAGAGATCAAGGAAAGAATATTATTTACGATGAAGTTCTAAGTTTTCTTAAATGAAAGACAGATGTACATTGACAGTAATGTATTAAATCCCAACCTCTCAGGATGACTTGGTTTTGTGAAATTAACTTCTGGTTTTTGTTTCGTTTTGTTTTGTTTTTTGCTTAGCAGCCTGTGTTTTACATGTGGGAGCTCACTGGGAAGAACTGAGTAACCTTTTCAGTACAAGGCACACTCAATTTGATAGCAATAATTGCATTCTTTGCTGATCCATGCAAAATCAATTCATTTCAGAAAGAGCTTGTTCTTTTTTGAGTTGTGGATCTGACCCCCTGGTGGGGTCACATTGTGATTTGTGTTGCCTTTTGGAAGGAGATGTGAGTAGACAGGCAGCATGCATAGAAGTGATTCCCCATTTCTTGGAACGATCTAACTGCAGAGCCTGTTCTGTGTGAGCTTCAGCGATTAGTAGGTCTCAATTTTTTTATTTCTCACTTACTGCTACAACTTCAACTGTCTAGCAAAGATCTGAACGACTCACTAAGTTGAACTTTCCCCACCCTCACACAGCACATGAAAATTTTGGAACAAGGGATGGTTTAAGAGAACAGCACTGCGGCTGCTCCTGAGCAGACAGACAGAGCAGACAGCAGCCCTTGTTTAAGGAAGTTTCAAGAGTTGGTGGAAAAGGAAATTAGAAGTGTGCTCCTCCTATCAGTCCTGCTTTGAATTCAGCCCAGCCTCTTCCTTCATTTCAAGGATACCATATGCTGTTATTTGAGAAATAGCCCCTAGTTTCTCGCTAGGCTTTCATCTATGCCTGCTCATGACAAGCATCCTTGTGACAAACCTCAATTATTCTGCAAAGAACCTTTTATTTCCTTCCAAAGACTCTGTATGTGGCAGAAGAGTTGTGGTTTGAGATCAGGTTATAGAAAGCGCTACTGTCTTTTGGCTGAATTATTTTTGTTTCTTTATTTTAAGACATTCTGTCTGCTGAAGGCAACGTAAATACAGCCAGGCTTTGTGTCTGTGCCTCTCTTGCAGGCATCCTTCTCTTTCCTTGAAGGAAACAACAGCATGTTGCATCTTTTCTTAAATTAGAACTGACTGAAACCCATGGTACACCATAATATAAATAATGAATAATATTAATTCAAGCTCATTCATTATTAATGCTGCTACTTTTGAATGCCCAGCTTCCTGCTTCTCTCATGCTGCTGTCATCTTGACATGTTAACAGTACCAAGAGTTCATGCAGAAAGTTAGCTCTATGTAACCTGCATTCACTTTTCTGTCACTGGAAGTCAGAGAAATGACAAAAATCTATTAAATGATAAAAGAAACAGTTTTTAATGCTT
>NW_024884756.1:5522756-5549151 GCF_019232065.1 Centrocercus urophasianus
TTTTTTTTTTTTTTTTTTTTTTTTTTTTTTTTTTTTATGAATCACCCTTCTTTGCGTATGTTTTGTATAGCTTTAAAATTCTGTGCTTATACTGACAACTGTATGTTTGCATCTGGTACAGACAGGATCTCACTGTGTTAAATCACTTGTGATCACACAGAGATGTATTAGCCTATGAATTCCATGAGGGAGAGAACTGGACTCAACAAGAATGTTGAGAAGGGAAGGGCTCCAGCAGTACCAGCTGTTAAAAGATAACTATTGGAGACTCCCTTAGGGATCAGCTCATCCCTTCACCCCAGATGTGCACGTTCCTCCCTGCCATTATTGGTGTCCCTCTCTAGCTGTAAGAAGCAACCATTCCTGTGGCTGACGGGGCTTCAGTTAGAGTGAGCAGTGCAACAGCAGGGCATTTGCTTAAGGGTGCTTAAGGTGGTCAGTAGCCTTTCTCTTGTAGACAGAAGATTCTGTATATGAAATAGGGCTGTCGCTAGATAGGATACGAAATTGAACAACAGATACATAAGAAAATGGGTTCTCATAGATGGAAAAAAAAAAAAAAACAAAAAAAAATAAATGAAGCTTTAAAATGATTCTTATCAAACTCCTCATCCTTAGTTTGCCTTTTCTTTCACTAAGCAAGTATTGAATTAATAGGAATTAGTTATCTCTGTCATCTGATTTGTAAATCATGGGCTGCTGCCACCTCATTCTCTGCCTTGTCTCTCGGCAGTCCTACTTCTCGGCCCCAGCAAGGGACTTTCTTCTCTGCTATCTCAAGGCTTGTTTCTTGCTTAATGAATCTTCATTTTTTCCTTTCTTTGAATGCGAGGATAATGAATGCTACTAATGTGGGTTACTTCATTTTCTTCCCTTGTTCCTGCTCGTAGTTTTGCAATTCTAAGGAATACCACAATTAGTACATTTTGATAAAAGGGTATGAATTGTATAATTAGAAATATACTAAAAATACAACCTAGCTTAAATTGCTCTAGTTCACCTGTGAGCATTATAAACTTGCTCCTACAGCCAGATCCAACGTAACTCAGTTCAGCTCAGGGCTGGAAAAGCAAAGGAAGTTTCTGAGATGCTCATATAATGACAGGGAGATCAACAACTGAAAGAGTACTCTGCAGGTAGTATTTATAGAGAAGTGTTTGTTCAGATGCTTAGAAATAGGTCAGGGCTGAAGCAGCTGTCCATTCACCCCATGCCAAGATTCCTGCGAGGTGTTTGCTGTTCCCAGGCCCATTTTAGGATCTTCAATTTCTTTTTGAACTTCCTCAGAGTGAGGAGGAGCAGCTGGCTGCCAAAGCTGAGCTCTCGTAACCAAAAAATAGTATTTGCAGCAGTGGCAATTGGGCTTAAAATAATGTGTCACAAAATAGCGTGTGTGGATAACCTCACTTTTGATGATGAATCGGGGGGTTATTTTACTTCAGTAAGGATGGATAATGTCTTAACTAATAGGTAGTATTTCCCAAATTACTCTGTGGGTAGCGGGTTTCTTTTAAACACTGCTGTAGTATTTTGCTTTGGTTCTGCACACCTGTCTGACTGTGAACAAAAGGAAGATAAAACAGCTAATGATTCATCTTTCTAGCTTGATTAATGGGAATAGCAACAAGGCAAAAATCATGTCAAGCCATTTTCCTTCAGCAACAGAGGAGAAAAAAGCTTGCATTAAGACGTATGGGATTTTGAAGCTTTTTCTCCGTTCTGTAAGCATTTGGGATAAAGTGCAAGCTTCGATGGCTGCTCCTCCTGCAGTGCGGGCTCCCCTCTACATGGAGGCTTCTGTGCCTTCCTCTGTATGCACGGTGAGTTTGAATCCTTTGCAAATCCCTTGGGATGCCATCTGAATGGAGATGCCTTTCCGAGCACTTCACTTACAGCACTCATTTGTATGTGTGTTTTGCAGGGGAAAAAATAGTCTTCATAATAAAAATCTAAATCACTAGTCACTGCTCAGAGCACAGATGATTTCTGCCAAGTAAACTGCCTGGTACGCTGCTAGGGGAAATATTTTCTTGGACATTTGTAAGTGCTGTCATTGACATTGCTTGAAATATAAAATAATGGTACTGTTGCCTACCATGACAGGAACTGTGAAAGGTTTTGGCCTTTAGTACACTTTAATGTGTGCTGTAGAAATAACTGCAGAGGAACTGACACTTCCATTTATTAACTTGTAATTGTCCAAAACAAATCCCGCTTTTTTCCCCGCGCAGCAGATTGAAGCCTGGTCTATGTTAATTGTGCTGGCTCTTCTCCCGGCCTGACACCTTGACAGCTCTTGACAGCTCTTGTCAGCTTCTAAAAGTTATTCTCTTATGAAAATGGTACCTCTGCTGGGTTATTCTCCGATAATGGCTTTGCCACTTATCTCTTCTGGTATTCTGGATTTTATGTTTTAATTCTTACATCGAGGTTTACACTTAGCATTGCCCCCTGGCAGGAGAGTGTTTTCTAATGCCTAGTGGTAGGTCAGCGCTCCCTCTTCAGAGACAACACAAAAATTAAATCCAGCGTTTCGTTCTGCAAGTGTGTGCCTGGAGCTCTTTGCTAAGGCTCAGGTATTTGCTGTTCATTAAAGAAATGAGGTTGTACAGTAAACTGATTTATTAGCTATACCACCCAGTGCTCCCATCTTATCAAATCTCACACTGTGCAGGCTATAGAGCATCTCATAATTTCTGGGGGAAAAAAAAGAACGCTAATTATCATTTATATGCTACAGGACTCGATGGCGTTTCAGCAGGTGGCACTTTCTCTGTGGAGTCAGTACTGGAGTAATATAATTGTATTGCTGGAGTTGCTTCCTTCGAGACATAAAACTAAGACCTTGACCAGTGCAGTAATTGAAGTTTCAAGGCTGCTTGCTTGGGAGTCAGGATGGTATCTCTAGTTAGTGTACTGGCCAAAATCCAGGCAAGTAATTAGATTGTGTTACATGAATCCCCCCCGTAGCCTCTGCTGATTACGGTGCCTTCTTCCCTTCCTGTCCTCACTACAAGGTGTAATTGGTGCACGCCATCGAACAGCTGCCGTGGTCGAAGTCTATGGTGGCTGCATTTCAGTGATGGATGTGATACAGGTGTAGTCCTCTGCTCCAGCAGCTGAAAAAGAAATAGAAAAGAAATTCTTGTTCTGTAATCTATTGGTAGCAGAAAGATAAGTTTTGGCAAGAAGAAGTACTACTTTTTGTCCTTGGGTTTCAAACAAGTAAGTGCCATTGGGCTAGCACAGCCTGTTTGGGTTTCCTAATGCTTTTTGACAGAGAGATGAAAAGTTTGTAAGGAACTGAACTGCCCTGAGGAAAGAGGGAACATCTCAGAGTTGATACTGCCTGATAAGGGGCAGGAGAGAAAGAATTACTACTGCGTGGCATGGTAAGCAGTAGTTATTCAGGCCATGAAGAAAGAGGCTCGGTGAGAATATTGGCTAGCCAGTGTTTTTCCAATTGGAACTGCAGTCATTGATCTAAGCGAATGCAGCCTGCTTCAAAATGAAGAAAAGGAGGTCGCTCTGTATACAGTACATACAGCATGTATGAAAATCCTTGTCAAAGTACGATGTAAAGAACTATATGTGTGTCCTTGGAGAGGATGTGTGGATGAGAATTGGAGAAGAGCTTTGCTGGTGATGGCTGAAGTGGCAAAAAACTCAGGAAATATCTGGAGCAAAGCATAGCTGTGTGGAAGGAGAAAGGAATCATACATACTTCAGTATTCTTTCTGAAGGCTATCACAACTTTTCCAAGTTTATATAAGTCAAATAAGCTGCTTTGGTTGCACTTCCTATGGAAGCAGTTGCCAGAGGAAGTATGTGAGCAGAGCTGGGCAGAGGAGCGCGAGCCTGCTGAACTCTGAAGTGTCAGTGGCTGAAGGACTTATCCAGAATGACAGCAGAGAAGGCAGTGCTTTCATTGGTACTAAACAGGAGGCTGGTTGCAGGTGTGCTGCATGTAGGGCACCAGCTGGCATCTTGAGGGTCAGCAGGAATTTCAAACAGAATGATTTATTCCTTGTGATACTGCCACGGGCAGAAGGGAAGGCTCACATCATCAGAGCGACGAGCACTCTTTGTAGACATAGGAGATTTGTTCCGCAACATCTGTTAAAAAGGAAAGCAAACAGGAGCTATGCTAATGTATTTTCTTGTGTAGGAACATCAGCTTTGTAATATTTTTTAGTAATCTAGTGTCCATTCATTTCCAAAGGAGGCTGTGAGGTTATGCAGCATGGCATAACTTGTAGGGAAAGGCTCTGAATTCCTGACAGGAATTCATTCGAAAAGCCAAGTGTCTAAGTTTTGGTGTTCATTGGTTTTGTTCTTAAACTTCCTCAGTCTTTACCTGTTGAACAGAAGTGTATCAGAGCTTCAAGTTTTAACACTACAAAATTTTAATATTTTGATTCAAGAAATGCTGAAGATGATGTGAAATTAACCACATAGTCCTTCTGTCGTGTATTTAGTGTCCCTTTTTTCCATGCAATTATTTGGAGAAATTTTGGTTAGCTATCAGTATAAAAGCTAATTTACTTCCATGAAGATGGCCATTTGCAGTTTTCTCACCCAGGGTTTGATGTAAAGATTTGATAAATTTCCAGATTTTAAGAGGGCCAAAACCTTGGCAATAAAATGTTGGTCCAAGGCATAGCCCACATTCAGTTTATCCCTGTGAAGTGCCATATGCTAATGAGATTTGAAGAGAATGGAGAACACTGTATAAATGTTACAACCAAGTTATTAAAACTACACTGAAATTTTCATAGCCTTTCTGAGTCTTTCCGTGACTTATGTAGCCTCATCCTACGCAAACAAGCAAGAAATAGTTTTGGGGGCTGACAATTTGATGAACTGCTTCAAGATTTTAATAAAGGATGAGTCACTTTGCTGCCATTAAGAGAGAGAATTCCAACAATAAATCCTAGATGTGCAGAAGGAAAAAAGTATCACTTGCATAAATTTATGTCCTTCTAATCTTCTCTAAGCATCTTCTGTGGCAGTTGAAGAAAAACAGAGGAGGATGTGGCAGGGAGAGGCAAGTGTTTTGCAGATATTTTCCTGTCCCAACCCAGAGGGCACAACAGCATATTGCTAAAAAATGTTGAAGTGGTAACATGGGGACCTTAAGGCAGAATTGATGTCCTAAGAGCAGCCTACTTTAAGGGTATTGTGAAGACTGAAAGCAGACTTCTGAAATATCTAGGTTTCTATGGGAGATAACATGGGCAGAAAACAGGCAAATCTTTGCTGGGATAGAAAGAAAAGCCATGATTTGCTTCTGTTTTTATAGACCTCCATAGAAAAAGAAGTGTGTGAAGAACTTTGAAACCCAAAATCTTTGGTGAATCAGAAACAGAAAAAAATACTCAAATTGCCCCCAGGTGAGAAGTGCCAAATTAAGTATCAACGAAGATACTTGTTTCAAGAGTGTAAGTCTTGAGCAGAAATAGTCTGCTCTCTAAATGCTTATTAATTGCAGAGTGCTGTAGTCATGCTTGCGTAGTGCTTGAAGATGGGAAGAGGCTTGTGTGCAGAGCGAGAAGACTTCTAAGATAATTTTTTCTCATCTTTTCAGAGGAGTGGACAAGGCTCTCATGTCTATCACTGTTAGTTCTCAGTTGCTAAGTACTTCTGCTTGTTTATTTGTATTTGCTGTAGAGAAAGAGTGTGAAGTGCTATTTTTTTTTAAGCTTCCCTAAATACGTAGCACTGTTGACCTTGAAATGATAAAGCTTCTGCTCTTGTTTTCCATTTTCTGTGGCAATTTTTTATCCAGAAATACCTTCACAGAGAGCACAGAGACACTTTAAATCTGCCTTCTGCTGAGATGTACAGAAGGCATCCTAGTTAAGAAGGCCCACCTAGTTAATTACTCTTCTTCTTCATGTTAGATAGATAACTTCCTACGTGCTTATTTTTCTTCTTTTTCTCAAAGCCTGAACATACAGCAGTTCATATTCCAGAGTTTAGTGTTTCTTTGTGCTTTCTTCTTAGTGTGATCAGCTGTTAATCAGAAGCCACAGTGTGTGCGGAGTACCCTGACTGCTGCAATAGAAAATGTAAAACAGTGTATTGTCAGCTTTCCCTAGAAATTGCCTTCTGCCATTAAGAATGTGGACTGAGATTTGGGTACATTTCCTTTCAGTAATGAGCTGTGCTTCATTAGCTAATTATTGTTTTTATTAATTTCCTAGTGATTCTTAATCAAGAGCAAATTATCTCCTGAAAGGCTGATATCTGTGTTGGGTGAGGGAACGTTACCTGGGATTGCTTCTGGTAAACACCAAGGCAAAGAGCTTGCCCTGCTCCACTGATTCTCAGCCCTGCCGTTTGCCCACGTAGCAGCCAGGGCTCAAGGGTGCCCAACCAGTGCCTTCTGCAGCTGCACGGGGAGAAAAACATAGACTGTATGCAAAGCCAAGAACTGGCTATTAGCTCAGCTCAAGACTCAGCATAACAAATGAGTTATTACTAGCAGTGCTACCAGCATTTACAGTCCAAATTATCCAATTATACCACCACTTTCCCAGTAAGGATGTAGGCAGACACAAGCTCTCTAGTATCTAATCCTTCTGTAGTGTCACAGTGCTTCACTGATGTTCCTACAGAAGAAAGAGGGAGGTACTGTTAGGTAGTTCTTCATGGGGAGGGGATATGATGATGGTGTTGGTGGCCTCTTCCTTCTTCTAGCTGAGAGGGCGAATTGGATGGTGATGGTGCCTTCTCATGGAGGTCTGTCTGAGGGCCATTTTTATGTACTTAATAACTTACTTGCTCTGTCTTTAGTGGTCCACAGCTGTGTATTACAGTCAATTGTTATCTTGTGTATAGTTTCAGATATGCCGGATACCTTGTCATTCTCTTTTTAATCCCTAAACTTAGTTTTATCCATATTCTGAACTTGCATTCCTTTAGCACACAGTAGTTGAGCACTGTTGAGCTGTTTGTAGTCCTGGGACCCTGGTGTGTTATCCAGTGCTTGCGCTCCCGCGGCCTTTGCTATGATCTTGTGCTTGCACTTCTGGAGCCCTCTCTGGTAGTCCTGTTTTCCTTCAGCAACCTCCAGGCTGTGATTTACTGATAAATTCAGTAATACTTAAGCATGAGGTAGTGACAGATACATTCTTGCTCTGCAGTTATTAATATTTCACTGCAAAAGTGGCAACGCACTAGAAGACATACATAAATACAGATGTGTGCTCTCATAACCAAGCGGTGCTCTTGTAACCACTTGCTACCACTATCAGCTATTTACATTCACATCACTGGTGTGTTATCAACATTATGTTTCAACATTCTTCATTTAGATGGTTGAAAATGAAAGCATAAGCCAAACTACAGTATTAATTCATCTTTCTTTCCAAGATGTTTAATGTTTTTTTTTTTCTTTAATATTGTGTTTCTCTCAGAGGAATCTGAATTAATGGTATTTATGGTTTTCTTAAGGGTAAATAAAATTCTGTCAGTGCCACTTAGTTGTGGCTGAGATGTCAAAATGTGTAAAGTTCTGTTCTCCTCTCAGTTTTCGCTTGGTCACATTTATGTATTCTTTGAAAAATCTTGTTGTAGCTGTGGGATAATTTCTGGCAAGGACTGCATCCTGCTGATGAGAATCAATTTGTGAACAGAGGCTTTGAGTGTGATCCAATATAAAACCAGTACAAGAAATTGACTGTGATTTATCTCTGACTGAAAGAATTAGAATCAAGAGCTCACCTTCAGGGAATTCATGAGTCTGCTTCAGCCTGTCACTGTTATTAGGGTATCCTTCAAGGAATGTAGAAAGTATTTAGAGGACCTGGCTGTAAACATTGTTTCCTCCTTTTTCTGTCGTTGTGAACACAGTATAAACTGGAGAGACTTAAGACGTGGTAGGCTCGCTTCAGTCTCTGTGGCGATCTTTCCTAAAATGTGATTGGCCAAGAAGAAGACCAAAAAGAAGTCTTTTGAAGACTTCTGCTTTCTATTTTCAGTGTGCTTTTAGAAAGGGTATTGCGTTCCCCTTTGGTAAGGAAGGAGAAAGAATCAGAATGGCAGCAAAAGCCCCCAGGAGACATAGAGCTCTGATGAAAGCACAGAATCATTTTGAGCCAAGTAAAAATAAAACACTGCTGTTGTTTGATACTGGAGGACACTGGAACAGAGTTCTTGGGTGAAGTCTCAACTCAGAACTGCCAAGTATGCCATTCACGCCATAAATAGCAAGGCAGTCTGCAAAGTGGGCAAAGACACTTTCAAAGGCCGACATCAACAGCTTTGCATTGGATGGAGTCATCTGTTCTGTAGTCTTACTGTCTTATAGTCTCCCTTTGGAAAGCGATTTTAAAGGGAAAGCCAATGTTCCCTTTCCACAGAGGCAAAGGTGACCCTTCTCTAAAAGGAGTTCTGGATGAAGAAGCCACAGTTCCTGCGAAGAGATCTGTGGAAGATGAATGGTATTCGAGGGGAGGATTTTCCCAGTACCTTAAACCTTTATGGACAGAGCTTAATTGGGATGTTGAGCTCTTGTTATTTATCCATGGGAAATTGTAAATGGCCAGAGAATAGACCAGTCCTCAACATTTAGCATTCAGTGACCAGCATCCACCCAAATATATCAAATATATCAGGAGGCAGTGCCTCACTGAATGAGTATTTGGATTGCAGCGGAACTGTCAAGCCTGAAAATCGCAATCTATGCTCAGAAAGATTATTCTGGGTGCTTGTGTTTCTCTGCTGGAGCAAAATGGTGGTGGTGGATAGAGCCAGAGAATGACATGTGTCATGTGAAGTGACCCACGCTATGCAGGATGCCACTCCAGGTGTCACTCAGAAGAAGAAAAGACAAGCTGGTGCCTCATAGGGCAGCCCTACACTCAGAGCAGCACATGTGTCAAGCTCTTTCTCTATAGCATTGCCCTCCTCTCTGACATTGCTCAGCATTACCATTTCTTAACAGGACTTAAAATGTTGCTTGTGTTGTTGTTTTTTAATTAGACTCTTAAGTGGTGCAGAAGTGGAAATAAAGGCCAAGTGATCCTTAAAAGGGATGTGACACCTATCCCATCTTTAATCTTTGTGACTGAAGAAGCTCCCTTAAGTGTTGCTGAAAATTGGCACGTAGAATTTATAAAGTCTGCTCTTCCTGAGCTTAGCAGGAGTTTCTCTGTTGAGTTCAAGAGCAGCAGAATTAGGCCTAGAGTCATTAAAATAAATATTCTTTAATAATGAACTAGTGAATGTAGCCGCTTTCAAGCTGTACAAATGTGTGTCAACTTCATGTTCATTATCTAATAACATTAATTTGATAGGCGAGATAGTAATTCTGTGGTTTTATGATGCATTCTTTGGTCTTGGTCTTAATATTTATGAAGTACGCTGCTGATTTTTACCGAAGCTAACAAGAAGTATCCTAAAGCTTGCAGTAAGAGCAGGCTGTTCTTGTACACGTGGTTCCTAGCAATGATAGTAAAATGTTCAGCATGCAGCGCTCAGCAATTCTGTGTGTTTAAAACAATATTTTTGCACAATGGCAACACTGGGTCCACTTAGTCAACTTCAGCGAACACAGTTATCTTAAAACAAAAGCAACAGAGGTCTTACTTTGGAGTCCAGAGCCTGTTATTTGTCAAAGTCTTGGAGCCTTGTCATGCTGTGAGCCAGAACGCTATCTGAATCCTGCAGAGGATGCGCTGTAAGGGAGCAGCAGACATGCAGATAGCAGAAGGATGTCAAATTGAGCATGAGACTTCCTGTGCTGGAAAGGGCATTAATCATTACATAAAGGAGTATGAGTTTGTTTCTCACAGATAATTTTTGAAGGAAATGCTTTAAGAAGCATAGAGTTATTTTTTTTTTTCCTTCTGTTGCTCCAAGGCGTATCTTCTGCAGTTACCTAATCAAGAGCAATTAGTAAGATCTTCATGAAAGATAACTAGCTGTCATGTGTGCTAAATGTGCAATTGTGCAAAATATTGAACACTCTGATTTTCCTCAATTTTGAAACCACTGAAGTTTTCATTTTAAGATTGCTCCGTTTATTTTCTCCCATGAACTTACATAGGAAAATCTACCTGAACTCAAAAAACTAGCAAGATGCTTCGTAGGTGAGCATGAGTTATTCTCAAAAAATAACGTTAGTCCAGTTTTGTTTGAGTTATTTGTATTGTCTGCATTGAAGTGTAGCAGTTCCTTTCTAGCGGTAGAAAAATACATGTCAGAAATGTAGAAAGACCAATGTGAATTTTTGGTTGTATAGTAATGCATATAAATAATATTTATTATCTGTTACTTTTGTGGGTTCTGAATGTAAAAGCTAGATTGACAATTATCTCTTGCGCACTTCTCAACAACTGCACAGTGCTTGAGTGTGCTGAGAAGCAAAGCACTTTTTGCATTACATGGACGTGCTTAAAATTAATACAAATCCTCCAAATGCTGAAGAGAATCAGATGTGTTTTATAATCAAGCTTTGCTTGTATGTGCTGCCGAGGGAAATATGTCATGCTAAGAGCAGAACATTAATGATGGACAAGGAAATCCGCTTGCGCTCAGCACACGGCACTGACAGCGTAACCACAGTGCGTGGCTTCCATGGAGCCTGCTGGTTATTGCTGCTGGGGTGCTTTACCTACATGGCTGTTAGAAGTGAACGTGCCTGCAACCTCTGGAAGCACGGAGCAGAGAACACGCTGAGTTGGAGGGAGGACCCGCTGAGTCCACCTCCTGGCTCCTGACATCTCTTCTTCAGCAGAAACAACACTGTTGTGGACTCTTGAGGACTTGTTACTTTAAAATCCCGTAGATATTTGTATTAACGTGTGCTACTATTAAAAGACAAAATCAGGAGGTAATGGCTGTAATTTGGGGTAGGAATAGAAAAGGAAAAGGATTATTCACAACCTGAATACCCCTTGTCATATGGAAGACCTAATATCTGACAACAAAACATGTGGCTTTCCTGCAAATCAGTAACAAATTTTGCCCTGCAGGGAGGTTTTCCCAGCCATTAGCGAGTGTCCCAACTGCTTTGCAACTCCCCGCCAAGTAGCTGTAGGCTGCTGTTAAAATTCCCCTATGTTGCAATTCTGTTTCAGGAGCATATTATAGCAGTTAATTTCAGGGTGGCAGAATGAAAATAAATGGATTGTCTATTAGTTTGCTCCACTTTGGAGTGGTTGAATTACCCATTTAGTTGAGAAATCTTAATGTTTCTGCTTTCTGTAGATGTAACTTGCCTTCTTTAGCTTCTGCTAGAGAAGACTTGTAGCACTAAAAGTGCAAGTTGTTGTATTTTCTTATTTTCTCAGAGCTTGTGTAATCTTTTCAAAAGGAGAAATTCTTTTTTGCTAAGAGGGGAGGTGGTCATGAAGTCCCTGCAGCACTGCAGAGTGCAGCGCAGGTATGGAGGTGCTGCTCTGTCCTGCTGTGTAAAGTGAAGGTGGCTCCACTTGCAGAACAGAAAAATATTTGCCTCCACAAACCACCAAAGGCAGAAGGAAGATGGATATATTTTACATCTTGCAAAGCAACCTTGTGTGTTTTAAATGCACGTCTCATTCCCCACGTGAGTGTTTACAGGTGTTGCAAGAGCTCTGGTATATTCAGTTATGATTTGTAACTGATTAAGCTCAATCCTTTTTGCGAAAGGATGCAAATCTGGTTTGCTGAGACAAGTACTTGTCTAATGAGTGTATTGTCACTCTGTTTGTCATACCATAATTCACATAAAGAAGCGATAAACCATCTCAGTTAGCAGGAAGTATTTGGAAAGCAGTCGTACTATAACAGAGAAAGGGAGATACGCACAGCTTGTAGAACAGTCAGCAGTAGCTATGAAGTACTTGTATTTAATCCTTGTGTCAGCCAGTAATCAGATTTTTTTTTAAATGAGTACAAGCTTAAAAAATTATTAACCTTTAGTAATGTTTTATGCTGTATAAGTCTTAAAGGGAAGGGATATCCCATTTATTCTAAATAAATCCAAGCGCCATTCTTGTGCCACCTCTGTGGCAGTGCTGAACAACCAGCACATAGTTCTGTGTTACGTGGAAACATTTTAGAAGGGGAGGAGGGAGCCAACGATAATGTGAACTCTAGAGTTTCAGTGGCTGCTGGGAATGCAGTCATTTTTCCTGATTTTAAATAAAATAAAGAAACAATAAGCGAAATTTGATGTCATGGCAGTTAAGTTCTGCAATTTATACTTGCATTGATCAGGAAATGGATTTATGGTATTTTAAACCTTGTAAAAGTCCACATAATTTTAATTGTTAATCTCAGGTCAGCAGAACATTAACATCATCATATCTGAACTGCAGTGTCCTGAAATCCCCCAGCTCCTGCTATTAGAAAAAACCATTCCCATCAGTTCGTGACCCTCTTGAAGTTGTTCCCAGCCTGCTGAGGCTTTACCTGTTGTTCCATAGCCTGCTGCAGGCTATGAGAGCCTCTCTGAATAGGCAGTCCTCAGCTGATGCTTTGGTGGTGGGGAGGACGCCTGCTTTTAATGTGGGATACTAATGCTGCTCTGAGCTGCATTATCAGCCCTGAGACATGGTATGATTTCCCCTTGTTTTTCATAAAATGTGTGAAAGTTGCACCAGTTTTCTTCAGATATGGAAATTCCAGGTTTGAATGTATCAGCTGCTTTATTTGTCACTGGTTTTGGTCTTTCTTTCCTCATTTTATCACCTGTTATTGTAGTATGCAGCTCCATTGTATTTCACTTTTCAACCTTAATGCGCTTTCACTGTCCTGAGCATATTTTTAATTAATGTCATCTTGATGTTTTTAAGGCCTGTTAGTTTTGAAGTGCAGTTGTTGCAAGTGCTTAAATCTTCAAATGAAAAAAAAATAATAATAAAAAAAGAACAGAACACTCTGCAGAGTGGCAAAAGGCTTGTAAAAAGAAGCACACTTAATGCATTAATGCCTCTCTGCTGTAGAGAGGCTTTGATCCATGGAGGTCTTCAGGCATTTGTCTCCTACAGCAGGATCTGGTTTTGTGCCTTTGATAACACAGAGAGAAACTAGGGAACTTGACGTGGGTTTTTTGAAACAAGGAATACTGGAAAAACCTCTTTGGAATAAGCTGGAAAGTGAAGGCATGGGTGAAAGAAGCAGAAATATGTCTTGTTAGCATTCTGCTTAGGGCTTATCTTGTTTGGCTGTCATGCAGTGCACACCTGGGGACACCTCAGATAGGGTGAAAAGCAGGCTCACCTGCGCTTGCACCTCAGGGGAGATTCCTGTGGCAGCATCATGCATTATGAAGCCACTTGGTTTTGTTGGAGGAATCTCGGTTAATTATTCATTGTGAACTGCTCGTTGAACTTGTTACTTGCAAAGACTTGCACATTTTGAGCTGGTTCATAAGCAGAGGATAATATTATGAGGGCATCACATTTAAATACTGTATGACTGCTTGCTAATTACTTGCTCACTGATCCGCAGAAGCAAACAGAAAAAACAGGCATTAAACGAAGCACTCATCATTAGTGAATAGTCCCACCACATGGAAAGACATGGAAAACATTAGGGAAATTATGCTTTTTAAGAGTAAGGTACACTTCTTTTAGTTGCTCCCTTTTACTTTGAATGATTTTTGACTGGGGACCTTGCGATACTCAGAGTGCATGGACTACTGACATTTTATGTGTAACTGGGCAATATTTTCATTTGTATAACACAAGCAAAACCCAGCAAGATACAAACACCTTGCAGCTAAGTGCTCTGCTAGTTATCACTAACACACCTAAGTGCAGTGTGGAAATGCAGGTAACGGTGACTCAGCAGAAGGCTGAATAAGGACACATGGAAAAGAGCCACAATATCCAAGAATAGAAACATGCAATTTTGCACTTGGATGACCTTTTATATCCAGGAAATAGTAGTTCTGGAATTCTTGATCAGCCCTCTGACCAGCTTGTGCCCGCTGTATGTTCTGCGGTTAACGGCTAAGAACAGCTCCACTCACATATGCATTTGGTCAGTAAACCCCTCGGATATTGTCTAACAATAGTTCTGATAGATTGTTAAAGCCCTCTGTGCTAAAGCTGGAGACAGTAGTTACAAGAAAAAAAATCACTTTCTAGGAGTAGTTCCTATTATGCTAAGAACGATTGTGCTCATCACCCTTCCATTCTGGAAGAAGGGCCATTTATTTGACAGGACATCTGGCAGAAGGCAAACTCAAGAACAGATAGTTCCAGAAAAGACAAGCAGACAGTCCAACGTGAAGGCTGTGCGTATGGAACTGCAGCCAGACTCTTCTGTCTCACACACTGACACCTACTTGTAGCAATTATGCAGAGTAATTTAATTGCTGAAAAGTTTTAAATGCTTCTTCTGTTCCACAACTTGTATGTGCTGAACACATAATGACTTGATTAGGCTGAGGAGAGGCTCGGATCAGTAAAATGATGGTTATGTGGTTGTGTTTTGATGCAAGAAAAAGAACCGCCGTGTCTGCATAACCCAGGCAGGCACAAAGTGCACCTTTTTTGCATCCCACATTGTGCAAGTGTTCTTTTAAAGCGTTCTCCCTATTTCCTGTGGGTTCAATGTTGTTCTGTGCTGTCAGTGGGGATTTTATTGTCAGGTTCACTGAGAGAAATAGGTAGAGCTCGAAATAAGCAGTAAATGAAAACTGAAAATAGCCGCGGCTTGGAGTGAGACTGTACCGACACCGTGAGGCGTGAAGTCCCATTAACCTCAGCCCTACACTTTCAGCAGGAAGAGTAAAGGGGCCAAAATATGATTCGGGATGAACAGTGTCTAGTTCTGCTGAGGCTGGTCTATAATAATCACCAAAAGTACAATATGGTTATCTGATCATATCTGCCCCAGCTAGTTTCTCCCTAAAATCATGAGGTATTTTTGTTACTTGCTTGAAATCTATAAATTTATTAAATGGATCATTCTGGTTAGGTTGGAAAATCAATCTGAGTATGAAATTGCTTACCAGAAAGTAATTATCATTGTAAATGTTAATTATTCCTGGCCTTGTTTTTGTGCGTGTGTCACGATATCTTGCAGAGACTAAAGGAATTGAAGCAGAGGGAGTTTGCTCGAAATGTAGCATCGAAGTCGAGGAAGGATGAAAGGAAACAGGAAAAGGCCCTTCAACGTTTGCACAAGTTAGCTGAGCTGAGGAAAGTGACAACGTGGTAAGTGCGTGGCTACTGAAACACAAAGAATGCCTTAAAATAATCCCTCAGCTATTTGCTGAAGACCTGGGACACTGGGCTACTGGAATCCCCCAGCTGGAGCCCTGCATGCGTGGTTTTATGACATTTCTGAAGCAGTGTGTGTACAGTAATTTGAGTCACACTGTGTGAAGAAATGTTTAACCTTTTTTTTTCTAGTGGAGCTAAAATGACATGTATTTTTAGTTGAAAAAGATATTTCGTATATATATTTCTTAAAACCAGGCGTATTGGTTGAAAGCTTAGTGAACTAGGTCACACATTTGAAGGCTGACACTGCTCCATTGATGAGGTGAGGAATACAGAATCTTTCTAGGATGTAACAGACTTCTGTGATTTAGCTTTCAAACTGCTTGCCTGGGAAAGCGTCCAGAAATCTCATCTTAAATCTCAATAACTGGATTTTTTTATATATATGTGTTAAAAGGTAAGTACTCCTTTTCCTCATCTCCACAGAATGTTTACTTCTCACTGCAGAGGTATTGCTAGTCATACACGCTGCTGCTGAATCTAGGCATACTATTGAAATTAATATTGAGATTGCTGACTGTGATTCTATTCTTATTTGTGCACTTTTGGCACTAATTATATATATATACCAACTTGAGTTTTCGCAGTGGAACCTCAGGGGGAAAAATATAAGCTAAAATGCCAATTTTATCCGAGCTTCAGCTCACCAGATGATCTATCAGAAGAGTCATCCCATATGATTCACAGTTCTTGTTCAGTGATTATTCCTCTGTAGCATGTATGGTGGGCAGCATGCTGACATCAGGTTTCTCTAAGCAAGTGGAGGTGACATGGAAGCTGTAAGGTCTGTTTGGTAAGATCAGTGTAGCACCTTAGTTATTCATTTACTTACCTTTTGATGGTAAGTCACGTGGAAATGCTTTTTCTTCCCTCAGTGTTCTAACTTTCCAGATTTAATACCCGGCAAACATGGTTTTTATGCTCCCAGCTTTAGATATCGTTCTCCCTAAGAGTATTAGAAAACCTGTATGATATAATTCAGGACAAAGAGGTAAAAGAAACACAAAAAAGCACAGATTTTGTAGGTGTTTGTTCTATCCATTACTTTTTTTTCAGAGTCTTCCTAATCACTGGTGAAGAATTTCTCTGAACTCTAATAGTTGCTGTGCATTGCTACTTTCTGTCCTTAGAGGTATGATACAGACGCAATTTTAACTAGTGTTTTCTAGATTTGTTTTGGATAAAAAGTCACTACTTTATGTTGTTGGTGAAAGAATGTATGTGGTACATTTGTCATTATTTAACGCAACACTTCTTGGTGTCCTGAATCATATTTGCAAGTTTTTCCAGTGACCTATCGTCCAGTAGTGCTCTGCATTGCACTGTAAAATACAGAATAATTGGGCTAAAGCAAACCACAATTAAAAAAAAAACAAAAACAAAACCAACAACCAAACTGATGTAGTTAGGTTCATTACTCCTAGTGCTGACCAGTTCCAGTGAATCCCAGCAAACTGCCAGCTTAAGCAGTTTTTTTCTTCTCTTTACTTCCTATTAAGTCATATAGAACAGATGGGGAGAGTATGAGATGAAGAACAGAAGTAGACAGTGATAAATTTTTTCTCAAGAGGGATGAATCACTTTTGCACTACTGTCAGCTGAAATACTTTTCCTGGTATTATTTTTCCATGAAATAAATGGCTGAGCTTGCAACAGGTCTGAGAACACAAATAGGGAAGGAGCTGCTGGGTGATTGCCTGTGGGAGGAGAAGCAGTTGCTGGGATCATGACTAAGAGAGAATTGATATCTGAGGTACTCTCTCCTTTAATATATTTTGTAGCACATAGAAATATAAAGCCTCAGCTGTTTGTAGTAATAGTAGCATAACTGTGATGGCATGCTGGGAGGAGAAGCAAGGTTTCTAGGGAAATATACTGTCTTTTATTAGTTCAGCAAGTACATTTAGGGGAATAGAACTATATGAGATTATTAGCCCTCTGTCCGATGGTCTCACATGAAGGAACTGTGAACAAAATACTTATCTTTTTTAAGCAAATCCTATAGTGAAATAAGAGACTTTCTAAATGTGCGTGTCCATAGATTCTTCCTCTTTTCTTAAAAATCCTTTCAGTACCAATATAACGCTTTGTGTATGCCTGCAGTCCTCTGAGAGGTTCTTACTCTGAGTCTTGTTTGCCTTCCTAGTGCTCCTGGAAGTGGACCTATGTTCAAATCCACAACAGTGACTGTGCGGGATAATTCCACTGATATCCCACAAAGCACTGCTATAGATTCTTCCAGCAAACAAGATTTCAGCTGTACGCTGATGCACAATACACAGAATTGCAAAGATGCTACTTCAGATATTTCTTCCACTCCTGAAAATGCATGCAGTAATACATCCAGAACTAACAAATTTGGAGATCAAGTTCAAGGAGCTCGAGGACACAGAGTTGGGTTCTCCTTTGCTTTTCCTAAGAAAGCAGTAGTCAAACTGGAGTCTTCAGCTGCTGTTTTCTACGAATATAATGACGAAACGTCTATGGAGAATGGACTTAGCAGAAGAAGCAGATTTTTCCCAGGAGCTTGTAATCTTCAGTCTCCGTCAGCAACTGAAATAGTCCTGTGTCCCGAGGAGAAACAAGACTGTTTGCACCCACTGGTGGAAAGATGCACTGACACAGCAGAAGATCCTGAAAATCAGGAATCAAAAGAGCTAGCCAGTGAAGAAAACAGAGAGCTAGAGAACCCTGCATTAATTCCTACTGTTTCCAATTCAAAGCAGCTAGTGTCTTCTGACATGGAGGACTGCAGTACTGATGCCTGTGCTGTGGATGTACCGGGTCAAACACTGTCTGTGGCTGTGGACAGTGCTCGAGTTCTGCCCCCGGACTGCAGCAGTTGTGAGCTGCTGGGAAATGGAGCTGTTGCTCAGGCTGCTGTGGAGGATTGCTCATCTCTGCAGGACACTGCTGAGGAAAATGGTAAAGATGGGAACAGTGACTTAGTTACAGCTGAAACTGAAATAAAACTGGGGACAGAGATTTTAGTTCCATCACATTCTGAAGATGGCTCGAGAGTCCCCCAGAGCAAACTGGACACTCGCAAGAGATCTTGTGAACCGTTCGTTCCTGTTCTTAGCAAGCACGGATCAAACATTCTTCAGTGGCCATCAGAAATGCTAATTTACACAAGTACAGACCCATCCATTTCTTACAGCTGCAACCCTTTGTATTTTGATTTCAGGTCATCAAAAGCAAGTGATAGTCAAGAAAAACCCAAGCATCAGGCAAACGTACCTAATTTGCACCACACAACTGAATCCAACCATAGCTTAGTCTCAGATTTTACAAACAAGCCTACTTCAGAATGTGGTGATCCTGAAGCAGAAATAAATAGAAGTGCATCTGACTATACAATACCCCTCGTAAGTGATGTTTCCCTCATCAGAAATTCTGATCTTGCAAAAAATGAAAATAAAGTGGCCTTGGGTGAGTCATTCAGGATTAAAAAGCTAGAAAAGTGTCACATTTCAAAAAATCACTTACGACAAAATGCTGTGATAGGTGAGAAATATAACAAAGTTTGGATCAAAGCAAGTCATGAAAAATGGCTTCACAAAAGTAGGAAACGGAAAAGGAGAAGAAAATTGTGTCATTGTCATCACCATCATTATCATCCTTGTGGGGAAGCAACAATTGCAGAAATGGAAATTTCCTCAGTTATAGAAAAGCAAATGAATTACAGAGATGAAAATAAACATCAGCACTTCCAAAACACCCCAGAGAAGTGTAGATACGATGCAGGGAATATCTGGATAGCTTCGGATGAGGTACAGCAGTCTCATCAAAAAGCTGATACTGAAAATGGTCATAAAAGAGTCCTGGCTACATCAGATCACCTCCATGTGGGCAGAGGTATATGTGACATCTGGCATGCAAAAAGTAGGGACCAACGCAGTGCTTGTAAACCTCTGCATAGAAAGAGAAAAGCAAGCTCTCGGAGACAGTTGAGGCAGCTGGCTCGAACTTGTAGGAGGCACAACTGCCTGTGCTCCAAAACCTGTTGTAGCTGGAAAGTCAGGAGGTTGAGCTGCAGCTCAGAGCATAAATGTTTAGGGCGCTGCAGTGAAGAAAAGAGTCCAGGCCACCATCAGTCCATAAAGAGAGGTTACAGCTGCCTGATGGATGAACCGGAAAGCTCCCACAGGAAGCGGAGACAGCACGCCTATTCCTGTTCTTCAGATGAAAGTTTGTACAGAGAGGCGTGCTTGGCAGAGGAGTATTTCAGGCAAGCGAGCGTTGTAGGTATGCATCACAAGGCAAAAGGAAAACACAGGAGGAGGAAAACTAGAATCAGTCACGTATGCATTGACAGGAATGAGAGAAGTGAGGCCTCCAGGCCTTGTAAAGAAAACTCTGCAAGTTCCACATTAGACGTTCTGGGAGAACTCTTGACTCAAGACGACACAGGGGATACTGTCATGAATTCCAAAGCTGATCTTGCAGAAGATGCAGATGAAGCCATGCAGCTGGAGGAAAACAAGGCATCTCTGCCAATGGGTGATGCGCATGTTCTGGAACAAGACAAGCCAACAGACTGTGCAGCACCAGAGAGCGTGCTAGGCGTGCTTTCGGACGTTGCCACGCATTGTGCTGCTTCTGTTCCTGAGCAGGGTGCTCCTGCAGCTGCAAGCACACAAGATGCTCTGAAGGATGAAAAGAAAAATGAAAATGCGAACAGCCATGAAAGTCAAGCTCGTTATAAAGCTCCACCGCCCACCAGACATTTGGACCAGGCTCCCCCAAAATCAGTCCTTTGCCATTACGAGTTGGCTGATTCTCTGCCACATGAGAAGATAAATGAGGTGACCGGTGACTGGGTACAGTGCAACTCAGGCATATTTAACAGCCCACCACCCTTGCCATTCAAAGAAGCACACCTCAACAGCCACACCTTCTTAGCTACGGAGCAGCTGATAGCCCCTTTTACCCTTCCCGACCAGACGCTGATATTCCCTCCAGATAACCACGAAAAATTCAAAGACCTCCCATCCGAGGCATACCAGCAGCTCGTGCAACAGAACATGCTGGCCAGCAAGGTGAAGTTTACCCTTCCTCCCCCGGCCATGCAGCCCCCCAGCTCTCCGTTGCAGCCTCTGCCTTTGCAGCCACCGCTGTGCTCTACCTCGGTCACCACCATCCACCACACCGTCCTGCAGCAGCACGCCGCCGCCAGCGCGCTCAAGGCCCTCCGGCCCCACCAGCACTTCCTCTCGCAGGTCCCGGCCCTTGCCAGAGCGCCTTTACCTCATCTGCCCGTAGGGCCCAGGCTTTGCCCCGGGGGCCCCGCAGCCTTCGTGGCCCCGCCGCACCTGCCGCTGGTGCCGCCTTCGGTGCTGCAGCCGGCCCCGCTGGCCTTCTCGCCGCTGCCGCACGCCGTGTTCCCCTCCCTGCTGTCCCCGCACCCGGCCGTCCTGCCGCTGCAGCCCCTCTTCTAGGATGGGTTCCTGGGGGGGCAGGGAGCCTCCAGACGGATGGACGTGGGGTTCCTGGCACCCCTTGGCTTCGCGAGCGGTCCTGTGAAACAAACTGGTTGAAATTCCTCTTTCCTTGGGAAGTATTTACTGTAAGTATAGTGATGCAAACATCCATGAAAAGCTCCTGTCCCGTGTAAAGACCTATCCTATAAGTAAAGCACTGAATAGTCTGATACCGATATGAACTATATATATCAGTGAAGCTCATGTCTTAGAATATGTATAATGTATATAAAATATATTTATAGATCTATAACTTCTGTTGTAAAGTATTCACTTTTTGTTTTTTTATCCTTGTGTATTTGCACCTATTTAATGTTTAGACAAAGCTGATGCACTATGTTTTGTACTATGTTCTCTGAAACTGTAAATCTAGTGACAAACTATCTCTTGCAATAAATTTTTGTTAACTACTTAAGTATATAAAAAATCTTTCATTATAAGCCTCACGGATGTTGTCGCTCTATGTTCTTCTGCATCCTCTACCCCTGCTGTGCTGGGATAATCGGGTTTCCTATCTTTCAGTGATTTATCACGGATGCTCAGAGGCTAATACCTTCAGGGCAGCTGTCTCACTGAGCAAGAGAGAAAGGGTAACAGATCCGTTTGTGTTAGCAGTTTGATGTCACTGTGACAAATTTTGCCTTCTTGTCGTCTTCTTGCACAGACTGCTGACTGTTGGAGCTAATCCCTTTTCTACTAAACCACAAAAAGACCGCGTAACGAAAATAACATCAGTGGTAGAAGAAAAAAGGATGGATCAGCAAGTGGTTTGACTTGCAAGGGAATGTTTCTTATGGTGAAAACATGCAGCACAGAGAGCCTTATTTCCATCAAACCTTCAGCTGATCTCCATTTCTCATGCCTACTTTTTGCACACGTGCAGGAAGGTCAGGAGAAACTTCTCATTGGGAATTTTGAATCTCACCAGGGGGATGGTTCAGGTTCTTACCTCGTTTCACTCCATTACCTTCAGCGTTGGGGTATTAAAAATATATGAGTGACATAGAATAGAAATAATGATAACGTGTTGCCGTTATTTCTGACTGTATTTCAGAGAATTCTCCCTACCTCTGAAGCCTTTTTATTGCTGATGAAACTCGACTTCAGCCAGAGAAATCTTCTCATTCGTGTTACTGTGAGATATTTCAGGCCCCACACTTGTGAGCAAAAGTGATTGCGGGGCAGAGCCAGCTCTGTGAGTTAAAATGAAATCTAGCCACGTGAGTGAAGCTTAGAATTTGCAGCATGATCTTTAGTGCTAGAAGTAGACCCTCCAAAGTAAAAGGTAGGGGCTAGCTCTCAAATTAATCACTTCTTTTCACCTTTTATATATTATAATGGAATTATATACAGTTGAATTGAAATAGTAGTTTTGCAAGATTATGAATATGCATCACATATTATCCATTCAAAAATTAATAATATAGCGTAAAAGATATGTATCTGGTTATTATTTTCTGCATCTATAGCATTAGTACTTACCTATATCAATGCTGAAAGTTTTAGTATAATAATGCATTAAAACTATAGCAAACAACATCTTGTCAACTCTGATTACAGTGTGGGATACTCAAATTTTCCTTGTCACGCCATTAGAAAGGGCTGAACTACATGAATAAACAAAAAGTTGACAAGAGCAGATGAATGGCCTGGTCACGGATTGCTTCTCAGAACCCCTGCCTGATTCTGCCACAGAGCAGGATCTTAGTGGGCATCCGTGTATATAATGCCATTAAGAGGGTGAATTTTGTCTAGCTTGTAATTTCAAGTGAATGCCTATTTCTAGTTATCTGGTACCTAGAAATTACGTAAGTGACTTTATCCTTCTGCTTTATTTCAAGAGTAAGCCTGCCCAATCTGTATGTCTCACTACCTTCTGCAGCAAGCAGGCTGCATGCAAGCCGCACTGCTCAAGCACCGAAACTTGTATCTGAAGCTTGAAGGTGCCTGCTTGCTGCTCAGGCCCCTGCTTTATAGCTGACCCACACTGGCTTTTGTATTCCTGCATCTTCTGCAGGAGTCAGCATGGGTATTCCCCTGGATCCTGATGTCCTGTCAAAGGCAACAATCTGATAACACCCACTAGATAAAAAGAAACAATGCAGGATGGTTGTGATTATACACGATCCCTATCCCTGCATTTTTATCTGGCAGAAGATAAAAGATAGCAAATTTCAGAATTTCAGTTCATTGAATAGGTCCCAGCTACTAATTTAGGAGTCAGTGATTAAAAAAAGCATTCAAACAGCTTTGTATCTTACCTTTTCCCAGCAACTTAAATTAAATTTATTCTATTTTAAGTTGTTAAAAATTTTATCACATTGCACAATTATTTATTTACTGTAACTGCTTTCGGTAGTGTATAAACTTAGAATAAAAGACTAATAACCATCAGATGCAATCATTTGCTAACATGGTACTGCCTTCAATTCTAGAGCTGTTAGTATAGGTGACATCGTATGTAAGAGCTAAACCAATAGAAAAATAATTCTGAAGTTTAGAATTGAACACAGTAATTGAAAGCAAGTAATAAAATATCATTTTGAGTTGGAATTGTCATTAAGTATTAAACTTACAGTAACTTACGTAACAGTAGCTTCATTTTGGCATTTATCTGGTATTTTAAATTAAATGTATGTTTTTTAGCAGTCTAAGTTGTAAGTAAACATTATTTCAAATGATAAATAGTTGAATTTTTGTCATTCTAAATAAGCTCCACCAAACTTGCTTCATTAATCTACTTTTGAATTTTCAAGTTTACTCAGAACTTTTTTTTTTTTTTTAATTTATGTTCCTATTCACTTTGCTAGTTCATAGAGTTACTGGATTGTCTTCCTCATGTAAACAGTGAAAGTGATACTATCCCCTTTAATCCACCTGAATCACAGGAATTAGATCTTCAGACTGCGGTGATGACCCTAAATTAGGTGATAGATTTTGTTAAGTGGCCCCACAGAGCAGCTCTGCAGAGAAATGCTTGAAAGTTAATCTGTTCCACTGAGATGAGAAGTGTGTCTTTGTCCTTGGGAAGCTGCAGTCTGTCCAGGCAGTGACCTTCTTGGAGCCGTCCCATTTCTCAGGTAACATGAGCCATAGAGTAATGTCCTTACAGGATCTTTCAGGCATTAAGTATCATCACCTCACGGTGTTATCGGCAGTTCGAAGTTATCAGTCACTTTTGTCATGTCTGTAAGTACATAGAATGCCAATACCTAGGAAGAGCAGAAGAATCAAATTTCGTTTGGTTTCATTCACAAAGTAGGAAGTATGCAAACTTTTGAAGAGGAAAAACCTTGAGATTCTACAGGAGCGAGCAATGTACGTAGAAACTGCTGATGACAAAGAGTAAAAGAAGTACCTTTTACAGAATATTATAGAATAGGAATGTTTGCTGCTATCTTTTGCTGTTATCATTTGCTGCAATCAAACAGCAGTCAAATTATTATGAAGCAGTTTGTCGCCTTTTCTTGCAGTG
This sequence comes from Centrocercus urophasianus, assembly GCF_019232065.1. NCBI lineage: Eukaryota > Metazoa > Chordata > Aves > Galliformes > Phasianidae > Centrocercus > Centrocercus urophasianus. The sequence goes on from NW_024884756.1 coordinate 5,546,945, forward strand.
TTAACTTTTTACTGGTTCATAAACTTTTTGCACTCAAGGAAATTAATTTAGATGTGATCTTCAGACTGTGTTTTAAAAGGCCACTGGAACATCCATTTCTCTCTAATACATACTATATGGGATAATATGCTCCCCAAATACAGTTTACATTACAGCTGTATTTTTTTCTGTTGAGTTCATTTTTGATAATTGTACGGCTTTTTTTCAGAATACATCTTCTACATTATAATATCATTAAGTTAATATGCTGCATTTAAAATCCAGTTTGTAAATGTATTTGGTCAGATTCTGAATTGGTGCAAATCAGTGTACAGCTCCTGATTTCAGTTGCATTTTATTTGTTTGTGCCAGCTGAAAATCACTAGTGTTTCGGCATTAAAGATTACATTAACTTTCTCAGAAGAAGGCAATACATTGCGACCACACGAATGTATTTCTAAGACAGTTATTAGTCTGTAATTAAGGTGGCAGATTTTAATCTCTTGAGTATTTCAACATGGTGCTCTGTCTACATATTCTGGACCCCATACATTAGTTTTCTGATTTATGACTGTACATTGCCTAGAGACATGTATGTACCCAGCAGTGTACATATGTATGCAATATGCTTGCCTTCTGTAAAGTTATCAAATGTTAACTCTTTTTCTTCAAAGGACATTTGTACTGTGTAGAGATCATCTGATATTTTTAAATTAAGATGAGTTATTAATGTGTATGTGGTTTTGTAGATCACTTTGTTTTCATGTTTACATTAGCTGTGCCCTTGTATATTATTTTATTTATAGCCTTCCTTTCTGTCCTCATTTCAGGAACTCTATGAAGTGTTCTCTTTTTCTGTTTGTCTCTGACTAAGATTCTCAGTATTTCTTGAAACGTGTACGTTTGTGAATAAGAATCAGATTTTCTTCTTAGTTTCTATTTTTTACTATTTTATTTTTTGGAAAAAAAAAAAAAATAGCATACCAAGTGTAAAAATTATTAGACTTCCTGGTTTTTGTTTCAAGGTTCTTTCTTATTTCATGCATTTTATATAAAGCTGGAAGAATCTCTACCAAGTCTGAATTTTGACCTCTTGGTGCAACTCTGAAACCAACGAATTCTAAGGAAGCTTTGCCATTAATATAACTCAGGATTTATTTTGATCTGGGACATTAGGGCTCTTTATTTATTGAAATGCCCTAATCTTGCTTTCAATTGAATGATAATTTCATGAGGTATTTTGAAAAGCACAACTCAGTAAAGAAGGCTTAATCCATTCTAAGTCATCCTTTTACCTCCTTTGCTGTAAGGATATTTTTGTAATTAATGGCCATAAAGCTATCTTTGAAGTTTATTTTGTATGTCATCTGTGCTTGAAAACATGTACATGCACCTTCTATTCTGATACCAAAGAAGAAAATGCAGTTAATCAAAAACCTGGGTTTTCTACCTGTACAGGCATGTTTAGAAGGTTTTAGTAAGCAGGCCTATGTTCGTACCACATTGAGATCAATTAATGTATCAGTGGTCTTTATTTTTGCTGGGGTAGGATCAAAATGTGCAAATCCCTGTAGAGAAAAAAAGCATCATTAAGTAAGCTTCAAATGTGAATCCACAATGAGTACAATATTATGTATGTTAATTAAAGAAGGTTACTGTAAAATAAGCAGTGGTGTTTCTGTTTGCTATGAATGAGATTTCCAACATTGTTTTGGTTAAAAAAGAAACAAATTCTTGTTCTTTTTTTTTTTTTTTTTTTTAAGAAATGACAAGCAGGCAAGTACATTTGTAAATGGATTTTTAATGAATTGTAGGTGGTACCTGGACACTTTCCTTGTGGATGAGAAACAGCATGTAAGTATTGCACATAACAAATTATGTGTTTTCTGAAGAAGCGTCTTGCATTTCTAGTGCATTCATATGTCAGTACTTGGTTTAGCCCAGCGATGGCTCTTATGTGAAGAGTAACTATTGAAATAAAGAGGAGGTGGCCACGGTAAGACATTTTGAAGAGATGAAACCTGCGACTGTCAGTGCCTAAATAGTACTTTTTGCTTGTGAAATGGAAATTGGAAATGGAATTTCCCTTGGATTTTAGTGGTGATGCTTATATGTATGTATACAAGTGAGCACGTGTGCTGTGGCACGCACATACTGGGTTACTGGCTCAGGATTCTTCTTTTCTGGACGTAACTTTGCAGTGAACCATAGTGAAGCAGTGGTGAGAA
>NW_024884756.1:5549251-5625628 GCF_019232065.1 Centrocercus urophasianus
AAAGCAGAAAAACAGTATATAGAGAGAAGATTTGCATACAGTTTGCTGTAAATAGAATCCCACTTCTCTCTGGAGAAATTATTCAATAGAACGAGTCTTCTGTGTGCAAAGCAAACGTTGCTCTCTGCCACTGCTGGCAGCTGCATAACTGCTCCCTCCTTCTGTTAACATGCTGCCCTCTAGAAGCAGAAGAAATGAAGGGAAGGTGTTTTGATCAGCCAGCTCTGGTTTACCCAGAACTAGGTGCAGAGGAACCTGCTGGAGGGTTATCCATGCTCTTCACAGCAGAGTTGTGATCTTAAGTACGGTGAATGTTGCAATCAGTGAATGTTTTTCAGCTCTTCTGCGTGTGAACTACAGCCAGCTTAAAAGAAGCACAGAAGTGGAAATATTATGGATTATGGTTATATTATATAATTATATTATATATATATATATATTATATTATATTATATATATTATATTATATATATTATGGTTTTGGACAATGAATGAGGTATTTTAAAAATTAGCTCCTATACTGCCTCATTAGTGATAGGCATACTGAGTTTTCCAAATTGCAGACTTTCTGCAATTTAAACTACTAAGAAATTGCCGCTAATTGTTTGGGCACAGAAATGAATTCCTTGCAAAAGGTCACTGTTTCATGGGCATCTGAGCAGATCCTTTGGTAGGACAGAGTGCGGGACCTGCTTCTTGTTCTGCTGCTAACACTCCTGTTTTTACACTCCCAGTGTAAAGTTGAAGCTGGCAGTCGGATAAGGGAGCACGTACAGCCTGTCTGGTGCTGATGCATGGCTTGTGGACATGTCCACCAGCTGTCTGCAGACTTATGTCATGTTAGCTGAAAGAGCTGGATCTCAGACTGAGTTACTTGGGTCCACTGAATTAAGGCACCAATGCCCATACGTGGTAGAGATCAATCAGGACTTTGCTCAGGACAGGGAGTGCCTCGGAAAGGTAAGAGAAAGCCTGATCTAGGTTTGTTTTCTTAAAATGACATGGATAATGTATGTATTATTGGTTAAGAAAAAAAGAATAAACATCATTCAGCTTTTAAAAGCAGAGTAAAGAGAAGTTTTGGGATGAGATAAGGAATGTCAATCACAAAGCTACCATGAGGGCATTTTCAGAGGTAAGAAATGGATAGCGAAGAATAAGAACAATATAACAATTATAATGTCCTTAGACATACAATATCTGTGTAACTTTAACCAGTCCTGTAAGTCTTCAGTGCAGCACTGGGAGTACATGTGCAGCCCTGGGTTATGGAAGGAGGCATGCCCTATTAGAACCCACAGAGTGACCGGTAAACAGGGTGCTCTGTTAGACTCTGTTTTCATCACTAGTCTTGAAGGACGACAGAGAATCCTTCACAGACCACTTTCTAGAGGAAAACATAGTTACTTTTGGAGAAAAAAACAACTGAAGTTTGTGGAGGTAACGTTCGTAGAGATAGATGGCAACAGGAGCAGCAAGATGGGTGAATCCTGAGGCACCAGGGGGACTAATTACCTGGAAAGGTTTCAGCAGCAAATCCCTATCAGAATGTTTTTACAGAGAGCAAAGCTATGTAGAAACATGAGTGGAGACTGTCTGCAGCTGCACATCTGAGAGGTTCTATTTGAGATTTAAATGCTTTTAGACTTTCCACTGCTGTATCACAGTGTGATGTACTGTATCAAAGCTGCTTCTTTCCATCATTTGCCATTATCATGCAGGGTTTTGTAGCTTCAACATAGCTGATAGATGTGAGTTGATACATCACAAGGAGATGCGTCAGCAGGAACATCTGAAAACGACACAATTTTCTTAAATGCTGTGGTTACAAAAATGTTCTTCTTGTGAGATATTTTAACATAAAAGTGGAAGCATTTTGAGGAGGATGGTGCTGAGACCTCTTTTGGGGATTATTGGGGAACTTTAAAGACATAACTTTGCAACAGGAAGATATAAGGAAGGATTAAGCAGATATTATCAGACAGAGAATTCTCTTTTTGGTAAGTTTTATATGATTTTGGCAACAAGAAGACAAAATTTTTGTGGTCACCAGGGATTCTTTGTTTATGGCCACTCAGCACGCATAGCTGTCTGCAATCCAGCAGTCTTGTAGACAGAGAAAGCTCCGTAGAATAACTGGCAAGCTGTCTTTTCATCTTTAAAATCCATAATGCATGTATATACATACTCTTAATAAATAATTCATACTAATGGAGAGCTCTTGCCCAAGAGCACATTTCCCTATCACAGAAAATGAATTGTTTAATGATGTCTAGGATAGATCTAAGTAGATCTAAGTCCTGCCATTATAGAACAGTTCTGTCTATGCAGTGCACACTTCTGTAAACAGTCACTGCAGTTTAAGAAGAGTGAAAATAAAGAGCATAAGACTATTTAAACAATATGCAAAGTAAACCTCTTTGTTTATTTATTTATTTATTTTCTAGAGCCAAAATACCAAGTGCTCACAGTATCAAACATTCTTTGATAACCTTCAAGGCTGACCCTAGTGCTGCTGGAGATAAGCAGTATGGATGAACTTCACGATAGACTGGACTTAAGTTAGCAGGTGGGCAAAACTCTGTTTTGGAGTGATAAATGTCTCAGTTGAGATGTAGAAAGGAGTCTGGGACTGCTCAGTCTGGTGCTGTCACTGAGTGGAGAGTGGCTTTCAAGACTCAAGCAGAGGGAGGCGCCTACTGTGTCCGGAGTGTTGACAAAATGCAGGGTAAAGAGATGGCAGTGGGTGTGCTGCAGAGGTGGGTGAAACCACGAGGAATGGGAAAGGGGCCATTACTGCCAAATATTGTGAATTTACTAGGTCCTTTGTGTTAGGCAACTGATAATTTTCATGTTTCTCAATACGAGATAGGATTTTGTTCTTCCTTGGAAGTAAATAATAATGGAAGAGTCAATAGTGAGTGAAATCTTGTTTTTCAAACCTCAGCAACTGAGATTTTCCTCATGAGAGTAGGAGCCTCAATCACCTTTGTAGTGCTGTGTCCTGCTAGAGCTCCCCCAGAGTGTCCTCCACAGAAGATGGCTTCTGGTCATCACAAGTGAGCATGTTATCCAGGTACCTGGCAGACTGAGTTTCTCATGTTTTACATGTGCTCATTTTCTCCTGTACTTCCACATATCTCTGGTAAAAATGCACTATTTCAGTTTACAGTTCCTTCAGACTGAAATTGTTTTTCATCACATTTTAGTTACAAATATTTCCAGTGTTCTCTCTGGGGTAATTCCACTTTCTTTTTTTTTTCCCCCCCTTTTCTACTAAGTGATTACTTCTTATTAATACACAAGATTATGTCTGTGTTGCCTCTGAAACAGAATTAGATTCCAGCAAGCAATGTGTGGCTCTCTTATGTGTTATCAAATACATCAATAGGATAGGAGTCTTTTGCTTTTCAAGATTCTTTTAAAACATTTATAAACAGGTACTGGATTGACCTAAAATCATGCATTTTTTTCTGCTCATCTGCAGTATCTACATCTGATTGAGTTGCTTGAACTACTCTGTCAGTACACTTGTGGTTCTGTGAGTAATTTTTTATCTCAGAAATCTCACGCTGAGGTCTGGATAATTGATTTTTGCAGACGAACTTTTCAACTGGGTCTATGTTTGACAGCTTTGTGCATCTTGGGCAATTTCAAAAGCCATTAAAAGGCTCTGAATGCTTTTTTTGACTCTATTTAAAAAAAAAAAAAAAAAAAGTTTTGAATTTTCTCTTTCCTCAAATCTATCACGCTGCTTATCAGTCTCATGAACTCAGCCATTTCCTTGGGGTTTTAGCATAATAAGCTAAACTCAATTCTCACTTCCTCGTAACTCTGTGGTCTTGTGATGCTCTTTGTCAGGCTAAAGCAATGTTTTTTAAAGCTACCAGTACCTCAGCTGGAGAAAAAGATGATGAAAAATACACCTCTCTTCCTGGGGATTCATTTTGCATTGCAAAATGCAAAGGAAAAAAAAAAAAAGTAAAAATACCTCTTCTTGCTGTTGGCTTGCACCTGAGGTATGCAGCCTTCTAGTTGCGTTTTGGGGGTTCGGAAAGGATTTGTGTTACTGCTAGACAAATGTGGATCTTCATGCTTTGACACATGCAGGATCCTGGAACTGTTGTTATACTGTGAGGAGTGTGGGTTGCAGATGTGATCTTCATCACAAACACGAAATGTGGCTTAGGACAAATAGTTTCCCTCTTTCTTCCTTCAGGAGACTGAAACAATTGCAATTATCTCCTAGGATAGTGGGTACACTTATCTTCTACCATAATACTAATAGGTGAAATGCATTTTATTAACATCTAAGTTAAATAATGTTCTCTGGTAGAAGAAGACAGTTTTCCATGTTAACAAATTGACTTTTAATGAAAAGAAACACTATTTCCATCATAAAAACTTCTGAATCAATTTTAAACTGAGCATCTATAGGCAATATTAAGTGCAATGAATCACCTTTTCTGATATTTTTTTTTCCACACCACCAATAAAATGTACAGTTCTTTTACTTTAGAATAAGGAAGTGTAATCTCAAATTGACTGTGAATTCTAATGGATATTACTTTTTCCTGAAGAATTATCTCAAATCAATTAAAACAATTATAGAAACACACTTTCTTCAAGTTATTTCATTCATCACTGTAATGGGCTCAGAACCCACACTAACATTAAGTAGCAGGCTTGATCAGGAAAAGGTAAAGATATTATGAGAATAAAGCTTGTAATTGAGGCAACAGGGAGGCATTCCACAGCAGCTGTGGTGCTACTTGGACACCTTGCAAGCTGTTCCACAGGATGTTCTGTGATCTAACTAGGGCAGAAATAGAGACAAATACTGTACAAATGAGTTTGGTCCAAGATTCTACTTAGACTGTAAACAGTGGCCAAGTTTCATGGAAACTGCTGAACTTTGGAGCGATGATGCTCAACTAATGTCACTAAAAATCAGTTTTTCCAGACCCTGGGTCTTAGCTTCTGCTCAGTTTGAGTAACAAGTGCATAAAAGGGAATGGTCCAAATGACAAAGTTCTGTTCCTTTTAAAGGACATGAAGAATTATCCAGGACTATATGTTTATCTTGATTTTGATCTAATATGTATTGTGAAGACATTTAAACCAGTTTTAACAGTTTTCTAAAGAGCTCATTCCACATATCCCTCCATGTCTTAGAGTGGTAATTTTTTTCTATATATAAAATGAGAAAAATGTATGTTGGAAAACAGCCTGGAAAGAAGAGTACAATCAAACAACAACAGATCCCAACATAGTTATGTGCACATAGGGATATGTATGTATATGGAGAAAACAAGCACGGAAAGCCCACTTATCTTGCATAGCAGAAACTAAAAAATATGGCTGGTTGTTCAACCCGAATTCTGCTTAGCAAGATAATGAGAAAAAGTAAACAACCAAGAGAGCCTCCCTTTCAGTTAATAGACTGGCAGATTTCATATGCAAAGTGCTTTCTCTCAGGGGGATATAATAAATTAAATAGGCTTTCCAGTGTTTGTGGGTGCTGCAAGTACCTGGCACAGTGCCACGCAGATTGATTTGGGTACGTCTGCTACTGTGCCAGTGAAGGCAGCTGCATGTGAGCAGTGAGGTAGTGGTTTTCAACATGTCCAAGCTGCAACATTGTACCTGATCATTGCTTGGAAAATGCTAATTGGTGCATGTTAGGTCTGTGCTCAGCGATATATTGAAACACGGAACCAGGTACAATCAGTGCTCTGTAACTATCGAAAGCAAATCTGCATTTATCAGTGATAGGCAGCTGAAATACCTGGGATAAAGTTAGAAAGTGCAGGAAATGGTTGTTCGATGACATGGTTTACTTTTTATCACAAAATATATAACTCTTACAAAATGAAATAAGCCAAAGTGTTGGAGTAAAAGCAGTATCACGTGGTCAGCCAGTATTCTTAAAAGCACAATCAGCCATTTTGTTTTAAGCAAAAATTGATTTGCAGGTAGGCTTATGGCTGCTTGAATGACCTCAGAAGCCCACTCATCTCATTTTCAGCCTTGTTTCTGAAGAACAGTATAGGAGAGGTCAGAGACAACAGATCTGATAATGCTCTGGAGTTGGCTTCTAAACAGGTACTACGTGTATCAGATGCATCTGATCTTACCAAAATACCAATTTCTTCTTGTTGTGCTATGCAACTGTTTATGTTGTTGGTTTTGTTTTTTTTTTTCCTGAGTGTGTTGTTTAATGTACTTTAAAATCAGAAACTAATTGTACATTTTGAAAATGCACAAGTTTTGAATAACTTTCTTTGCAGGGAGCATGACAACCAGTGTTTTTGTGTGTATTTATAGTAGGGTATTGCTGGGTACAAATTTGAGATTGAAAAATGATAGCATAGCCCACAACAAAAGTACAGATATGTTTCTTTCAGTTCATATTGAAAGAACGTGATTTTTTTTCCCCTCTATTATCTTAATGTTCTAGATGGATGCTGTGTCATAAGGTAGAGCACAGATGGTTATCATAGGTCTGGTACATACAGTGAGCTTCTAAACAGAAAGTAGTACATTTGAATGGCATATTTTGATGTCATCAATGAACTGTTTTCACATAGGATATTTACAGGCCAGATATTTGGAAATAAGCTTTATCCAAAAAAGTCAAGAAACATAATATGCACACCATGGAAAGAGAAGACTTTTCTAGCCATGTGTGAACATATAACTTCTTATCAGCTTGTGCATGTTCCATAGCTAAAGAGACCTGAACAGGCCTTTCGTGCCTATCGCATTCAGGTTTACTCTGTCATGATTAATGTTTTCCCTTCCAGCCACCTTAATTCTTTTTGGAGGCTTAGGAGCATGATCTTAGTTGCAGCTGTTATGAATTTAATTCTGATCTGTAAAGAGATTATGCTCTAAAGCAAACAGTTTCATTTTGACCGTTTTAATCAATGGCTTTCAATTACATAGAGAGAAAACCTGATAGCTGTAAGCATTCCTTACCGGAGGGTATATCCTAACCCTGTTACTTATTTGCATTGCCTGCTATTCAGATGTCCATGGTTTAAAATGCAAGCTCCAGAATTGATGCCGTATCTGCAAACACATTTCAAGTGCAGGGGTCTCTAACTAACAAAGGGATCTTAATAGGAGCAGCCAGATAGGTGACCGTTTTCTCTTGGGTGCATTGAATCTATGAAACGAGTGGGTATTCTCATTTCTCTCATCATCTCTGAGCTGCATTTTGTTTTGAAGATTCTTAATGATGCTTGCCTCAATTTAAACTTTGACTTTAGACTCATCTACTAACGAGTCAAATATTCTACAGTAACTTGCTTTTCATGTGTATAATCAGTGAATATAAAGGTCTTATGAAATAAACGAGAGAGTTTGGCTAAGCAGGTTATCATAACAAAAAGAGAATGGATAGAATGCTTACCCACATACTGGAGTCACTGCGTAACTCCAGAAGAGATCCTTCTGCACTGGCAGTCAGCTCTTAAGTGGGTCTTGGAGAGGTGCAGCCAGTTCACTTCCAGCAGCACAGTGAATTGCTCACCTCAGGTCATCAATCAGATGTTCAGGCCATGATTCAGCAGTTCCCATACATCATCCCTTGTTTTTGGTTAGTTGGTAGATTTGGTTTGTTGATCTTTTTTTCCTTCTGATTCGCATTTCCATTTACAATAGCGTGTATCCTTCCACATGTGCATTCTGGTGTTGCAACAGAGAAAGTATTGGGAAAATAACAGTTAATCTTGGCAGCTTATAAGGCAAAATCTGATCTCATTAAAAAATATGTAGGCAGGACTTCACTTGAATAACTGAAGTTTAGCTCGTTGCTGTGAATTTCATAGTGCAGAGACAATAAGCAATGAAATAAAGATGAAAATATCCTGGTTGGAATAATGCCCACAATTCATATTCACTTTGTGCCAAAGACATGCACGTGGTTGAAGTCCAACAGAGCTCTTTACCGAGTGAATTCAAGTGAGTACACCTTATGAATGGGCAAAGATCTTTTCCTGAAGCATTCATTGGGTTTCCTCATAGCTACTTCAGATTACACTGTAATAATTCTCTGTAAGTAGAACTTAGCTTCATCAATCATCACATGAACCTATTATAGTTGCTTTTGTATTTTGGTGCAACTCTATACAAATACATCAGTAAGTATCTGTAGAGTAGGTGGAATACATTTTAAATGTCCATCAAGACTGTTAGGTAAATTATAGCCGTGTGTTGCATGGTAACAGAATGTAGCAGAGTATTGGTGGGAAGCTTCAACCCCTACTGCTGTTTCACCAACATCCACTGCTGACACTGTGGGCCAACAGAATAAAATAGGAGGCGGTACTTTTGGAGCAGCCCTCGTATTATGCCTGACTCATTTTCTAGTATAATAATATTCAGAGCAAAGTAATATTTTCAAATTACAAAAAACAACAAATTAAACAGAATGACTGATTTCATGCAGCTATGCTTGTGTTGCATCTTCTTTACAGTACATGAATAGAATAAATTGCTATTAAGATTTTTCCTCTTTAATGTTTTAAAAACCAGGTCACAAAATACATTGTGAGGTGAATTGTAAAGTACTTCAGCTATTACAGCCTTCAATGGCTTAAATTTGTCATGGATAAAATAATTCTCCTGGAGTTGGGAATGTCTATTTACATGAACATGATGGAAACATATATTTCAAATGCATTATTACATTTGGTAAGTATTTCATGTATATTTATTGCAATTCAGATTTTATATTAATCAATCAGTGAGCATTCTTCAACACAAAAATCTCAAAACGTGAGGAAAGCCAGACTTCTCTATGTTGCCATTATCTTCGCTGTGATGGAAAAATTTCTCAACAGTTCCAGCTGATAAAACTGAAAGCCTTGGTTGGATCTCAGTGGGGGAAGACAACGTGATTTTTAAAATACTAAAAAAACTCCACAACATTCTCATGTTTTAAAATTATTATTTTTTTCAGTTGCACAGAAGTGTTGGGGATTAAGTCTGAACATTTTGATAGAATCTCAATGCCAACTTCTATGGGAAGAAAAGAATTCGAAGTTCCTCATGCATATAAATACGCATACATAAAATATATATAATTTGATTCAGACAGTGGTGGGAGAGGTTACTGAGAGACAGCGTGGTCCATTAATCATTAGAGGTTTTCAAGTAGCAGGTGGAGCTATGGCCAACCCACTAGCTTGAGTAGAATACAGATCCTACCAATTTCAGCAGGGGTACGTGGCTAAAAGTCAGCTCTAACAGGAGTGGTATTTTTCAGGGATCTCTGACAAATCTCAGGCTTGGAGGCAGAGGTAAGTTGGCATCTCCATTGGGATCTGTCAAAACAAACTCTCAGCAATTCAGATCCAGTTTTTGCAGGTGGCATTCAAATCCCAGACTATTTTAGAAATGAAGAAGGGCTTTATGCAACTCTATTTGAATTTTCCTTCACTTTGTATCAGGGGCACAATAAGCATTTGTGAAATTGTGAAGCAAAAGAATGACGGGTGACTATACATAATGGCAGCTTTCATGACAGCAGAGGTGAAGTACAAGGAGGAAATCAAAGCATACGTCAAAGAGAGGGCTACTTTGCAAGTACTGGAAGAGTCTGACTCAGACTTTCATACAGTGAGTATATTTGAAAAACCTGTAATAATATTCTCATTTCAAAGACATCACCCTCTGATTATTTATTGCCATCCATAGGTCTTACCCACACCCTCAGGCTCACTGAATGTTCCCTTAGAGGTTCTTCTTAACTTACTGAGTCTGGCATTGATCTAGTTTACAGAGATTTTACAGAGATTTTTTTTGAAGTCTTGGTCCTGGTCACTTTGAGATAACAGAAAAAAAACTCACGGCTCCTTAGGTATTTACAGCATATCTGTGTGCACTCAAGATTTCATCTGCTTGATGAAATGAAAGACACTGATCAGGAGCTTGTAATTCATTCATGGAAAATCAGTGATCCAGATGAACTCCATTCTAGTTGCTCCCCTAAAAAGCACCCGTAGATCAGCGTGTGCATGGCACTCCCATTAAAGACAGTGGTGATTCAAGGAGAGTGAGAACCCTGGACTGAACCAGTGTGAAATTGGTGAAGATACTTTCATGTGGAGACCAAACTTCTTGTCATATGTTTTAAAAGGTACATTGTTACGCTCAAAGTTCTGCTATGGGAAAAATAGGCATGCATATAATGTGTAAAACTAAGAATTTCTGGGGATGATAATTGAAATCTTAATCACATAATTATTGTTATTATTAGTTCAGGTTCAACAATTGCAGGATGGGGAAAAAAAAAAAAAAAAAGATAAGGAAAAGAGTATCATTGCATTAAGGCTCAGTAATAACAATACAGTTCAATTAATTATACATGTGTTCCTTGCTGCCACCCCCTGCACTAGGAGCAATATGAAGTTGGTGTTGATGCTTCCTTTCTCCTCATCCTGGGGATTACTTAAGGTTATTTTAGGTATCTACTAAAACCTTTCACACCTTACTTTTTCTTCAATGGTCTGTAAGTCCACATGACCTGCAAAGCTGCTGTACGTGGAGCAGTTAGATTCATTTTTTTTAGCCCTAAAAATGTTTCTGGTGTGCTCCAAGACCTCCGGTCTGACTCTGCCAGTTGTCCTCTGTCTGTATTCCATGTCCCCATTCGAGGACATCCATGTCCTCGAGATGTCCCCATCACACCAGGCCTGTGTTTCTCCATGCCGTGTCATTACATTAGAAGCATCATTATTTCATTCTACGCAGAACAAGAGCTTGTTACTACTGTCTGTACAAAACTATAGCAGTGCTGTACATTTAAAAAATATATATGCTTTTACAGCAAAATAAAGACCAGGAAGGCCAGGAAAAGTCCAGACCGAGTGCACCCCACAAGCTTCTCTACAGAGGCTTAGTGAACTTGGTAGCTGTGCGGGTGACTTGTTACTAGCAATGGCAATCAGGACACAGTGCCACGATCCTACTACATTTTAGTCTCTCTTCAGTGATTAATGCTGTTTTTCCTTTTAGAGCCTGAAAAGTGAATGAGTTCAGTGTAATAAATTCTTTCAGATTTTATTATGCTCTCTAAGATAACTGCAGAGCTCTGTGACAGAGGGACACTTCAGCCACTAAGCATCTTGGCCTTACCAAATGACATGTACTTTCCTCTTCTGACTTGTAAAAGGGAATCTTCCTTCTCTCTGTAGTGATCAGTAACTCGATCCAGTCTTTCCTGGGTGCATTGTTGAGTCAGATTGCATTTTTTATTTATGCTTTCCTTATAATACAGGTTATGTTCTGTTCTGACAACTGACATTGTCTAATCTGTATAGATTTCATCAATAGTTGAGGTGTTTTTAACAAGTCATAATCATCCTGTATACTCATTCACTGCAGGAAGTGAAATGTTTTCATCTGTAGATAGTAAGGGAATTGCTACTTTTATCAATAATGTTGGTGTTGTTTTCTATCAATACAGTATGCATTAAATATCTTCAAAACCTCAAATCTTCAAATTTGAAGTAGGTAGGTCACTCTGAAAGCAATGCCTCCTGTTTATTTCCATGGAAACTAAAACAAAGAGTACAGCACTGTTTGATAGAGAAAATTCTCAGCTACAAAACACTCCTTTTCAACATAGTCACCACCGTTAGCTTTCCATTTTTACCAGCAGTGACGAAGAGCCTACATGCTGCGCTTGCAAAAATCTGTACTGTGGAGGAGATTCACTGTTTCACAGCTGCTATGATGGCGTTGTTGCTAGGAAAATGATGCCACAACATCCGTCTTTTATTGGGCTGAACAGATGGAAGTCAAAAGGCACCAAATCTGGACTATTACGTGGGCGCGTTAGGAAGACCGGCAGTGTGCTCCGTGGTCTTTAAATTGGTTCCAGGCCTGGCATTATTATGTTACAAGAAAAGGTTATCATCTTCTCAAGCCACTAAACCACTTAGGAGAAGGAATGAACAAATGCATCTTAGACAAGTAATGTATTCTTTTTTCTAATTTTAGTTTGCACATAGCTCAGTTTTCTAGAAGAGATAATTTTAGTCAGGGTTATCACTGGACTGTAAAACTACAATTAAACTTTTGCCTGAAGTAGCAAATATTGCTCTGCAACACAAACCCAAGGCAAAGATTGCTGACCCACCAATATAGATCTGAATTCTCTGTTGGCCTTTTGCAGCAATGGTCTTCACAGTTCATTGTCAAGAAAATATGCGGCTTGTAAGAACATCCATTAACTATCTGCCGTTTGTTTTCTGCAGCAGTTTCCTCATTCCTCACCTGGTGAAGTGACAGAATATCTATAAGAACATGAGAGTCTCTCCAGTCTTTTATTTCCTAATAACCCTTCCCATAGCATCATAGTTTTGATCAACTCCCCATAACTGCAAATTCGTGACTACTTTGTGAAAGGGAAGAGCCCGGAATGCAGCAGAGGAAGATACTGATGGTAATGCAAGCTAATAAGAAATTAATTTACATTGGCATGAGCTGGTAATTTTAGGGAGGAAATAATACAGCAGATGGTGACTTTATTCCCCAAACGAAACCTGAAATGCAAGGACTTCCGCAAGGTCTTTGTTGAGCAACAAAAGCAGTAAATTTGCATTCTCTATTCATCACTACCCCCATCAGTATCAAATAACACCAGGTAGGGGCAAAATATATTTCAACATTATATGCGATGTACTAGGCAGAGATTTAAGAGGAACAGGATAGAAAAGCTATTATACTGACTGTTCTCAACTGGCATGTCTCTGGACTCCATAGATCAAACTTTGACCTACACAGAAAGCATAGTGGCCAAATAAGAGTGATAGATCTGACCGTATTTCTGATACTTATTAGAACAAATGTGGCTCCAAAACCAGCAGTGAAAAGAGAATAAGAACAAACAGAAAGCAATTACAGCTAATAGTGTTAGCTATAATTTGCAATGAATGGTTATATAAGAATAACTGGTAAAAGCATTCCTTATATAATTTCTTGTTAATTTTCTTGTATGTGTTAGTTAATTTATGTAGTCTTACTATATTAAGCAGTTTTTTTGTGGTGAATATTATTTACGTAGCTCAAGACAATTAATATGCTACAATTTTGCTTGTGGGTCCTTTGAGCAAATTTAATATTATTTATCAGCAATGAGAAGAAAGGAATTCGCATTAGTAGCATTTTGAAGTCAGGGAACAATGTACGCGATAAATAATGCACCTATTATTAGTTAACAAATGACTGGCTGTGGGATGCTGGTGGCTCACAAAATAATGGGCAAAAGTTAATTTAATTAGCCTCTGTTATGTTATTTGGACGTTTCACTGAATGTATTTTCTCTGGTCAGAGAAGACTTAGGAAAAATTGTCCAATTTGGAAAAGGCTCCGCGTGTACTCAGCAGAATACACAAAATACAGTGCTGATGCACAATGATGCTGAAAACAAAAGAACAAAAAGATAAGACAGATGTTGGAACACGTAGTATAGGAGAGAGAAATTGTTATGAAAACAAGGTATGGCCTGCAGGCTAATAGAAATTAAAATAGTTAGGAGCATATAAGATGTTCATAAAATTAGGAGAGGGAGAGCCTGTTTAAAATTTATTTTTAATGGAATTAATTAAGAATAAAAAAACAATTTTTTTTTTTTTTTTTTTTTTTTTTCTGATGAGCAGCAGTGAGCACAGAACTTGAGATGTTCTCTAGAAATGGAACTTCTGAATTGCTTCGGGCTGCTTTTTAATGTCAGTGCAAACTTAACAGGGGAGGAACTTCCATTCAGCTCCAATCTGAAGCAAAATGGGAATCCAGGAAGCCACTAAGTATGGATGAGGGAAAAAGGGAAAGAATTTTAGCAAGTTCTTCGTAGAGAAACATTTTGGATTTGGGGAATTCTGGGATCGCTTCCAACTCCGGTTTGTTGTAGGAGAAACATCAGGTTTGTTTGTGTTCAGCAAGTACTGTTGTTCTTTAAAGTCAAGAACGGTACTACTAAGTATGCTGGAAAGTTAGGCAAAAGGAGCCGCTTCTCTGCAAAGAAACACACTTCTCAGCTACTAAGTGCCCCAAACCTAAAAGTTCCCAACAGCTGAATTTAGGCCAGAGGCCAAAAGTAATACAAGAGAGGAGGAGAATATCATACTTGCTGAGCTTTGATACGATGGCCAGCAACCAAACTGAAACTCTATATCCCAAATGGTAACTTTTCCTACCTGCACTGCCAAGGTCTTTGTCACTTTTCTTCTCCATAAATGCCTATTACCTTGCAAATAGAACAGCATTATTTGCTGTGTGTCCTGATGACAGACGATGCCTTACATGCTGTGTTTAAAGCACTTCACCCTCCTGCCCCTGTGTTATTTTCACGTAAACTTCAATTACTGTGCTTTTAAATTCTTACCACAACAAAACAATTTTTCAGTGGATTCAGGTTTAGGTGTATCTGCGTTCATAGCTCATTCTCTGACTGATGCACAACATGCATCTGATTCAAAAATTTTTAAAAAGGACAGCTCTTCCCTGATGCCTTTGTTTAAGAATTCCCCAAACTTAATTTTAATATATACTGTGAGACCTTTTAGGGATTTTTGTAGTTTTCCTGGAGAGCCAACGATGGCACTGAGTGTGTCTCTTAGCAACCCGTCAAAACAAAGCTCTGCTCCAATTACTTGTAATCTGCCAACATTTTGGGCCAAACACCTCCAATGGGAATAAGCACAACCATTCCAGGCAACATGTAGCATCCCACTGTCCCATGACAACATTTGTCCCAACTTCCTACTATGTTTTGCTCCTGGGAGTAGACTTTTAGAACAACTCCTAGCTCCATATCTCAAGATTTATCTATTTCATTCCTTGGGTTCCTGTCTCGGGCTGAAGAAAATCAAGTACCACACAGGGCTCAAACCTGGGGCAAAGCCAACAGCAGCAACAGGAGTTGGAGTCAAGCACTGCTTCTTACAGCACAATTCTTCTGTCACCATGTCACAGCAACCTATAGAGCACCCTTGAAAGACTTGGAAATTAGGACCCTTCCTGATGAACGCACGTATGAATGTTATTGTTTTACACTGCTGTATGCAAGCTAGTAAAAAGAAAGATGTGGCACTGAAGGGCATGGTTAGCTGTATGGTGGTGATGGTGGATGGTTGGACTATGTGATCCTAATTGTCTTTTCTGACCTGAACAATTCTACATTTCGAAACGTAGCCAAGTCATTTCCTTCTAAAATGAACAGAACAGTTGTTAGTTATTAACACGAAGCACAGCAAATTGTTGTTTCTTTCTAAAAAAAAACCCAAAAAGCAGCTGTAAGTTCCCTAATGGGCTGCCACATGGTTGCAATGGAGAGCATTCCAAGGTGTCAGTGGAATGGACGTGCCTCTAAATAAATCCTTACAGCCAAGTTCTCATCTTTGCTACTGAGAGCTGAAAAGGCATTGCCTGCATTTTCAGTGTACCTAAAACAAAAACAAAACAAAAAACAACAAAAAAAATTGCACTGTGTTTGGAGTCTTACAAATGAGTACTTATTCGTCTTCGGCAGTTGTCCCTGTTTTGTGTTTCACTGCAAATAAGGAGCTTAATCTCAAGATAATTCAATCCAGCACTGCATCTCGGAGCTCTAGCGACAGGCGTGAAATTGTTTTATCTTTTTTGTTCTTGGTGCACGGCGCTGATTGGGTGAGCGTGCGGACCATCTGCTGCCGAGGTAACTCTGGGGATCCTTGTCAAATTGATTGTGCTCAGAAACAACTGAGACAGAGGAAAAATAGAGATTCTAATTACATTTTAGCCGGGATCTTGTTCGACTCAAGGAAGTGGTAATTCAAAAATAAATGGCTTTGGTGGGCATCTTAGAATCTTTAATTAACAAATTACTCCATTAACGCACACATTGTTTTCCAGGTGAGTGAGATCATTTGCCCCTGGGGCTTTTCTTCCATATGCCTTCTTTTCCTCCAGCTAAATGTGTAGCAAATTGAAGTATTCATTTTGATTATATAAAGCACACGGGTATACAATTATATAAAAAGAAAGATGACATTTGTTTCCCCTTTACCCCAGGGCCCCTACAGGCTCGCCCCTCCCTGAAAAACATGGCATACGTTTATTACACTATATATTTCCTGTTATTGAATTTTTCCTTTCTTTTTCCTCTGTCTTTTTGTAAGGGTGCTTTTGAAACAAGCCTTTGCTGGAAACAACAGGATAATGGTTATTTACAAGTTGCCACTAAAATAATGAGATTTTCTCCCAGAGGTTTTGTATGATATGTGTCTGTGCTGTGTGACCAATTTGGACATTTTAGGAACGGATTTATTTCACAATGTGAAATGTAAACAATATATTTTCTAAACTTAATGAACACGTATCAAATATTGATGGAAATACAGTTAGCTTAAAGTTTAGTTTTATTAAATCCTTCTTAATTATTTATGCCTTATTGAATAACTAATCTGTATTTGACTTCCTTTTTATGCATTATTTTACACAGAAGCTTTCCATACAAACAGGGAATCAATTCCACAACCTATGCTCTGCTGGATGTGCTCCCGTTCCACTGCAGTCCCAATGGTTACTGGAGCAGTAAATGAAATAATGGGAAAGTTAGCTTGAGTATGTAACGTGGCAACATTGTCTGGGAAAGTTAGCTTGAACATGTAACATGGCAACATTGTCTGTGAACTACATGAAATCGCCAGTGATTTCTGAAGCATAATTTAATGGTGAAACATGCAGGACAATTGTTTTTGGGGGGGTGGCGGGGGAATTTAGAAGATGAATGTAAAATAGGTCGAGAAGTGTGTGAAATAGATTCAAAGCAGAGCTCCCGAGTCTCGGTTGCTTTTCTTTCACAGTATTATAGAATCGTTTGAGTTGGAAGGGACCATGAAGGACATCTAGTCCAACTGCCCTGCACTGAACAGGCACACCTACAGCTCTATCAGGTGCTCAGAGCCCTGCACAGCCTGGCCTTGAATGAATCCAGGGAAGGGGCAGGGCATCCACCACCTCTCTGGACAACTTGTTCCAGACGCATAGAACATTTCATGGGATTGGAATCTAACTGCTACTGCTTGATGCTCTTCTTTCTCTGTATCCTCAGTCTTAGGAATTATTCCTTCCTCTAAGAAAAGGGCTCAGGATTTTATCCACACCTGACCTCATCCCACCATGTCTTTTGGATGACTGTTCTGGCGCTTCCTCCTGGACATCTTGCAGAAGCTCAGCTCGAGGAAGTTCGCTTCTGGTTCTCATCTCCTCTGCTGTTCTCCCTGCTCGAAGAGGAGAATGTGCATTTAGTGCATAGGTACGTACCTAGGGATCTTTTCTGTTTTTGTATTTCTGTATAAAATCTGCTTCCAACTTCAACATCCAGGCAGCACGTGACACATTTTGCATGGAGTTACTTTGTATGACAACACCTCCCTCTCTGATATTTTGCTCTGTGACAGTTACGATGAGTGCTATCTTCCATGTTGCTAAATGACAACGTGAGCATATGCTGGCTTGTCACCGTAGCAAACAATGACTTGCAGTTCTCTTGAAAATTCACATGCTTTTTATTGCTTCTTGAGAAAATAGTACACATCACTGCTGCGGTTCTGGTCGTTTTCCTGATTGCTGGAGGATTTCCCCTCTATTACCTCTGCATTTTCTGTGTTGCCAGGTGTGAAATGAACAGAATCATAAAGTCAGGCAGTTTGGAGAACAAAAACAGCAGCACAGCCTGGGCTGGTGGGATAAGAGCATACCAAGAATGGAAAAATGCTGGGTGCTATTGGCAATTCAACACAGGTGAGATATAGTACAGTGTAAAAGATATATTTGCAAGTTGTTGTAATTAGAAGAGCTTGTAATATATATTACTGACTAAGGAAATATTTTATCTTGTCCTTAAATTTAAATATGTGCTAAAACCCTCTTGAGGGCAATAGGACTGCTACTCTTATTTAAAAGCAAGCTATATTGATTTTAAACATCAGTACTTCCCTAAAAATGACTGGGACTGATCTGTTTGCTAGTTCCAGTAGGGGCTTCAGCAGTTAGATGATGGTATCCTTGATTCCGTTCCCAATAAAACATGTAAGATATTTTGAAATGTTGCCCTTGAGTTGAATAGCAACTGTCTCCTGAGATGTTGCAGTGGGAATGGGCTTTAAAACTGGTTTCCCAGCCTAACGAATTCCGGATTTAATGAATTTTGAGTGCTGTTAGTGAGAATGGCCCGCGAAGTTGTATGGGGATTGTGATCCAAAGAGTTAGAAATGATGAGAGACCAGCAAACTGAGGAACTGTGCAGCCTCAGCCTGAGTGCCGTGTTAAGGGACAGCAGAACACTGGGGCTAAAAATTCCCTCGGGGCCTGATCAAAACTGTTCCAGGTATAACAGGTTGGCTGTATCTGAGGCCCAAAGGATAAAAATGGCCACCAGCAGCCCAGGATGGGGAGAGTAGTGGGAGGTGTCCTTGTGCCTTAATGACTGTGAGCAGCAACATCTGTGTGCCAGTCCCACCTGCCTGCATGGGCTCTATTAGTGCTGCCTGGGGCAACCCTTCCTCCCCAGTCTTGTTCCCGCTTCTGGAAGCACAAGACCTCCAAACAGCTAGGAGAGAAAACGGTGAGTAATGTGTTTTGGCTGGCTTTCTCTGTTTTTATTGCCTCATCTATGAATAACTTTTACTTCAGACAAGATTGAAACGTTTATAATTAATTATAGGCATCGAGAGTAAAATAATAGGTTTTGTTAAGGTGTTTTGTTGGTGGTGTTTTTCCTCTAGGAACTATAAAGTGTTAACCAGGAGTCATCGTTTAATTATATCCATTCTGATTTATAATCTCAGAGGAAAAGAAAAAAATGCCAGAAGCTTATCAGTAAGTGAGTCAGGTGAAGCATACGAGGAGGAGGAGGAGAAACATATATCCATGAATATTTGTTGTGTTTTGAAGAGAGCGTCTGAACGTTTGTCGTCTTCTGCCTTATGAGAGATGTTGTTCTGTTTGTGAGGTCTGGAATAGGCGATTATTTAACACGTTGTCCCACTGGAAGGATGAGTAGAGCACGAAGGGTTCCGCAGACTAATGGCAGGCAGGTGGAGGAGCTGACAGCGAGCCTTGTGTCGTGCTGAAAGCATTGCTGCATTTGAATTGGTTTTAACGTCTTCGGAACAACGCCGAGCACGCGGGGCAATAGGCTTTGCTGGTGCTTTATTGTCCTTCACCTTTTCCTCCCTGGTGCTTTGTTGTTGTTGTTTCTTGATGTCATTATTAGTTGCGGATTTGTCTTAATGGGCTCTTCTAAAGCTGCGGTCCGGTTCAACATGGAGTTTATCGGCCGGTATTGCTCTCTTGTTACAGCGCAATTAGTTAGAGCCCAGGCCGCCATTTGACAAGCACAAGTAGGGGTAGCCATTTCCGTCGTCCCCAGGCAGGTGCTGTGGAATGGCTGCAGAGTAATGGAAGCGTCGTCTTGGTATCTGCAAAGCACCGCGACGAATACGCTTTTAGGCGTCTTTTGGAGCGTGTTCTCTACAATAAGTAGATACTGCTTATCAGCCATGAAGGGAAATGTTAGGTTGGCCTTTGTTGTTTTATTTTTTTTTTTCTTTGCAAAATGTTCTTCTGTTGTTGCTAACAGGTGGAAGCCGCTCCACAGCTAATTGAGACGAAGCAAAACGCCTGTCCTGATGAACAGGTGTTGAAAGGCACGAGCTGAGTGCCAGAGGGCTGCTACGCTGCCGGGGCAAAGCCAGCGCTTGCATGTACGTGCAGCTGTGATGGGTGCACCCTCTAGTTATACCTATTTCCGTAGATCCAAATAATTATGCGCTTTATTTCGGAGCAGAAGGCAGAAGCAGAGCGTTCGGTGGGGCTCTGAGCTCAACAGGGCGCCAGGACGTCCTTTTTGTCACAGGTAAAAGCTGTCGTGCTGAGTCATCCCCAATCCCTGTAGAAGCGATAAGGACCCTTTAACGAGCCATTGTTAACTCGGGCATTTGCACTCGTGCATTGAAGCTGTGAGGCATCTCGGTGAGCTCTCACGGTGTTGGTCGGATTTTTGATGAAATCTCCCCCGCCTTTCAGCCGTAAAGAGTTGTTCACGAAGGTGCGCGCTCCCAGACAGCGGCGATGGAACGGGGAGATATGCAAAAGAAAAAAGTTTCGCAGTCTTGAAGCCTGCCCTCACATCCCTTTATCGAAACGGAAAGCAAGGCCGCGTATTTCTTTGCTTTTCGCAGGGCTGTTTAGCCAATAGGTCAAATCCAGGCGCTCTCCTCGCGCCCCGGCTGCAGCTCAGCGGCGTTCGGCTGTTGCGGAGCGCTGGGCGGGAAGGGCGTGCCTGCGTTAACCCGTGCTGTGAGTCCCGTCCGTAGGAATACGTGGGTAATACGCTCTGCTTTCAGAGCAAGAGGTAGCATGCTATTTTAGGTGTGGTTTTTTTTTTTTTTTAGTTTGTCCTTCATCGCATATTACGGTATTTTTTTTCCTCAGCTTATTCCAGCACCTGACTGAAATGCCACCAGTGTTAATAGGATAGCAGAGTAAATGTCAGGAGCCGAAGGGATCACGGCAATGTGTGTTTGCCACATGTAGGAGCCGTACTTTATTATAGCACGGTATGGGATTTATGAGCACTGCTGCAATATCCTAGATGTGCTGCTTTTGTTGGAATCTGGCATGTATCAGTGTTCAAGTCAGGCTGTTGCAGCAGCAGCTCCCTTTGGTCCCCGTACCTTTCCCATACTGCTGTGGAGCTGTACAGTCCCCCTGATGTATTGTCAACTGGAGCAGGTACAACTGGCCCCTGAACGTTATTTATTGGCCTGTGAATGCAGATTACATACGCGCTTTATTACCTGCTAATTTACCACCTGCTGGCTGAGGGATGGGGGAAGTCTACTATTTGTTTTATAGGAATACATTATGCCATTAACCTTTCACTCCTATGGGCCATGAGGAAGAATTCCCTCAGTTAAATCACTGCTCTAATAATGCTCTACAAATGAAAACAATGATTTATTGAACCTCATGGTGTCTAATAAACATAAATTATATGCTAACGCTCCGTATATCGCAAGGATCATACATACAGCTAGTTGCTCTTTTCAGGGACTGCTTGAGTTCTTTCAGAATTGTAGAATCGGAGTCATTAAGGCTGGCAAAGACAGCTAAGATCATCTTGCCACCCCGGGGGGGCAGCTGGCTTCAGGCTCAGGCTCTGTGCTCCGTGGAAGGAGGTGGTGCCTTCATTGGCTGTCACTGCTGTGCACAAATTTATGCGTTAGTATTCCAGCTGATCCTGCTCCTGAGGTGTTCTAAGGATCACCAGTTTTGGAACAGAGATGGCCGTACTTGATGTGGGTTTGTTGAGGTGCTCATGCGCTGAGGCTTCTGACTGGTTCAGATCGTTGCTGCTGTACTGCCTGTGGCTGATAGAAAAGGGAATGCTGTTCAGGAGGAGCTCATCTGGAGTCCTCACGAACTGGGGAGCTGTATGAATGTACACACAGAGGGTCTGGCCTCATAGTGCTGTAAATGGCTTTTGTCTCCTTTTCCCTCTCATCCCTGTCTTCTTCATTTCCCTCTCTGTTTTTAAAGCCTTTAGACAAGGTTCACTTGTTTTTTTTTTTTCATTCTATCAAAGCGTTCTGCAAACTTTTAGGTATTTCTGTACACGTTGTGAGAGAGTTTGCAACAAGTGCAGCATTTGTGCTGTATTGCCTCCATGTTTCTGTACCTTCCTGATAGCTTGCAAAGTCTCTCCCATCTATTTCAAGCATTGCCAATTCAAAAAAAAAAAAAAGCTTTGCAATGTATGTGACATTCACCTTGGTACTGATGGCATTCTGAGTGCCTGTTGCTTTTTAAGCTAGTGATTAAGAACTGTCTGAAGTAGTTTCACACGTGGTTTGTGAATCCTCAGTCAGAGCTCTCCCGACACTGTGAAGCGTTTCTTCTTGGCTTTACAGTTGTTTAACAAATTCCTTTGTGGGAATTCTTGGTCTTGAAAATTAAGTGATCTCTTTTCCTCTTGTAAGCATTTATTTCCTACAAATAAAACGTCAGTGGCTCTAACACCATTTTTAGTAGTTAGAGATCAGTCTAGGATGCGACCAAGATGCAACGAACATTGAAGAGGTTGACCATGTGGTCTCTCTCTCATGACCTCATTTTTCTTTTCGTTCTTTGTCGAGGTGTTTTTCCCATGCCGTTAAGTTGCTTCCTAGCAAAGCCATTTCATGCATCTTTGTTCTGCCTCTCAGTTTAAGAACTAGTTCGGAAATAAAATGGATGCAGACGTTGTTTTCCCTTTGATGGTATCTCTAACCCTCTTCAAGAAATGTATCGATTTGCTGCTCCTGTGATCAGTAAGCTTAAAGCTAAGGCACGAACATCTTCTTTCTAACACCAGGTTAAAAGAAGATGAATCAAACTTAAATAACTGGATCCCACGTAGATGACTTAAAAATGGAACTAGCAAAAAAGCTGATCTTGTGCAGTGAAGGAATTACGCCAGAAATTTTCTCCCCTCGAAAATACACTGTTCTGTAGTTCCTTAAGTAGTACTTAAGGCACTGAGAGAAAAGGTTTACGTGATCAAATGATGAGAATGGTAACATCAAATCACTTTAACTGAGCACAGGTGGCAGAAGTTAATGGGACAGCCATGGTCCCGTTGAATAGATGTAGCGTATCTGTGAAGAGTACTGAAAACAGGGATGTTTCCTCTAGGCCCTTGTCAGAAATGTTATGCCTAATTCTCAACTACTTTAATTAGTACAGTTAGATTATATCCTTAAGATTGTTTCTTTTTTAAAAACAAAACTGTGAATTCTATGGGTCTGGGGTGTGAATAGGTTGCTAACATTCTTTGGTGATGTAATGCTCCTTTCATCTTTTTTTTTTTTTTTAAATTGCAGGGTTGGATTGTTAAGAATGAGGTGGAAGCTACAAACAACTTACTCAGACGCTGTTACAAACAGCAGCAATTGCAGATTACGGCAACCTGAAAGAAAGCTGCGGACTGGAAGGTAGATGTTGCCTCCTAAAATCTTCTTCCCTTTCCCCAAGTGCTGCCTGCTAAATAATTTGTTTCTTGAGTGAGTACTTGGCCAAGTCAGCTCGGTTTCTAGTTGGAATAGTTGACCATGGCACATGAATGTGAGATGAAGTTCATCTTTTAGAAGCAGGCATAGGTAGGGAAAGTTAACTAGCTCTATAGGTGTGTTGCATTCTGATGTTTGCAGCTTATTCCAAATCCTGGCTAGTCGTGCATATGCTGGTTTGCAAGTTGGGTCAGATCTAAAACTGGTACAGGATGCGTCCCTTCAGCAAGTGGGTAGCTGTGCGCACAGGGTTCCTCTGAGTGTGCTCCCAGCTTGTTTGAGGGAGAATAATCCAGTTCAAGCATCCACTGGGGGAAATGAAATGATCTGGTGACTCTTTAGAGTGAGTCTAGTCAGCTTCTGCTTACCTTCAAGCTTGATATGGCTAACTGATGAAAATGGCATTTGATCGTCATGATCCAGGTATTAATTAACAACCATTTTTCACATTTTTATTGGAAATATAATGATGGTCGATGCCACAACTGTGGTGGCTCATATCAGATACTGATCAGTATATGTGACTGAGCCAAGGTCACAGTTCAGTAATGGAAGAAGATATTCAGTGTTCTTTTAGTCGCCTGGTTTTCAGAGAACAGGAAAATGCACTCAGACAGTTTGTTCTTACTCCTCCTGTGCTTCCTTACAGCTTTTGCTGTAAGTTTGTTGTACTATTACAGAAAAAAACTGACAATTTTGTGGTCTCACAGCTATGAAGTTCCTATGGTTTTCTCTAAAATTGCTCCTTGGGCTGCTTGTTGGAGGTGCAAACATTTCTCACTCTGCCTGGCTGCTGTTTGCTGCTCCCTGAGCATGCATATAGCCACAGTGTGAGTTGTCATGCAGGTGATGGAACAAATAGAAAATGTGCATGGGGGATGCTGAGGGCCCTGTGGAGGGGCTGTTAGCAACAAGGGGAAGCTGGATGCTTGGCAGTTCCTCACAGTACAATGCAGGAGGAGTGGGGTAAGGCGAGAGGTACGAGGTGGAGTAGCTCAGTGGGTTAACAGTGTACAGGCTGGGTAGAAGATGAATGTCTTCTGTAGGAAATCAGGGTTCATTAGCTTTGCTCCTTGCAGAAAAACATGGCATTAATTGCCTTTGGTCTCCTGGGGAACGAGTAGCTGTGTCTGAAACTTTTCTGCTGCTTATTGTGTGATCACTGAGGCATGCTCTGAACAGGAGGATGTCTTTGATGCTGGCAGATCAAAACCTGTAAGGGAAATCTTCTGAGATGAGGAAACCTGAATCGCCAGAGCCAGCTTTTAACGAAACGGAGACCTCTCTCTGGAATAAAGGAGTAAGTGTTGCTAGGGACTGGAAATACGAAGCCTGTGTTCTGTAACAGCTGATGCTCTCTGGGGCACAGCCGTTGCCTGCAAGGCAAAGGAGAAATGACTTGAGGATTTCTATTAGGGTGGGGAGAAGTGAGTAGCTGTAAGCGGGAGTGAAAGGGCAGTCTGACATGATGTGTGGTTAACGTGAGTTCCACTGCTTGCAAGTGTTAAATACACAAAGCAGGAGCTTTAGAAAATACCTTGCACTGCTGGGTAACATGGCCCAGGACTTGCTTTCTCTGTAGATGCTGGTATATTTTGAATCTCTACATTTAGTTTGAGGCTTTCTGTCCATTTGAGTGTTGTGACACTGAGGATTGACTCGTGGATGAAGTTGGTGCTGAGGGATTGTTTTATCTCTTTAACAGTGAATATATGAGAGGTGGAGAGAGAGAACTTGTGCGTGGTGTTTGCATGAGGCATAGTTCCCAGCTGTGATTTCCCTCTTGATCCTCTCAGCATTCTTCTGCTCGTGCATTATTCTTCTTACTGATTTCTTTGACCATAGTCACCTGAGATAGGACTGTTTGTTTTCTTATCTCTGAAGGTAGCCAGTTTGCAGATACGCCTTTGGAACATATGGCATAAATTATTAGATAGTGCTGATGTAGAGAGAAATACCATGATGTGCAAAACCCAATATCCCCGAAGGATGACACAGTGCATAATTCTCTACAACAGCTCTTTACCTAGACAGGCTGTGATTCCATTCTGCAAGCCCTGTGGCGTGCAAAACCCTGGGCAAACTCCACAGTGGTAACAATTTGTTTCTTGTGCTGCTTCCGAAGGGGCACTTTGAACAAGAGCCGTAAAACACAGGTGGAATTTGGTTTGGGCCATCTTACTCTTTGACAAAATTCATGTCACTAGAAAGTGTTTTTGTAGGGATGCACTGCCCTGGGTGTAAACCGTGAGCTATGCGTTGTGTGTATGTGTAACTGAGTAAGCTGTGGAGTGAAGTGACTGGGGAGTTCTTAAGAGCTTTCTGATAAAACCTATTGCCAGCAAGCTTATCTATGTTCATCCCGTATCCTTAATTGATTACTTTTTTTTTTTTTTAAATTAACACAATTGATAACCGTGCTTAAATTTTGGTTAGTCTGTGATAATTGTGAAACAGAGAGCTCCCAGTTAGATGGTAAAGTAATAGCTCAGAAGCAGGAAAAAATCTGGGAGATTAGTTACTAGAAATGTTATTTTGCTGAAAATAGAGAAATGCATTATAACAGACAAGTGCATTAACAAACTTAAAATAAGCGTTTTATTACTTAATTTTTTTTTTTCCTGTGGAATTCAAAGCTTTGGCATTCTAAGTAAAGCTGGAAGTGGAAATCTCAGCAGCACTGCATTAATTTTTCAAGCCTTAATGTGCCAGAGAGGGAATAAGTTATTACATCTGTTGCCCTCTGGGAGGAAGAATGAAAAGCAAAAATGAATCTCCACCGTTAGGATGGAGCCACTGAATAATAGCTGATATAAGCAGCAGCGTGGTGGAAGAAAAGCTTACAGCAGCTTTTGTGTCATCATTAGGGGTGAACATTTCTCTGTATAACTAGTGTAGAAGATTAGGAAACATGGCAGGGCTTATTTGTTCTTCTCAAGGGGCTCTTTACAATTATGAGAGAATTTTAAATGAGTACCTCGTGCGCAGCCATGGCTGATCTATGTGAGACTGCTTTTTTTTTTTCTTTTTTTTTCTCCTAAGCTAAATTTACAGCCTTTTCAAACTGCTTCCAGGACACACAGGAGAAAATGCAAGCCGATGAGTGCACTGTGGTTCTCAAGCTGTGGTGCCTTCAGGCAGGTTGATGTGTTGCTCATCCCTGCAGGGAGGGACCTGGAGCAAGGAAGGGGTGGGCTCCTGCCCAGTGGGAACAAATCCATGGGGTTCTTGTCCCTCCCAGTTAGTTTCTTACTAACTGTTGTCTGGGTAAGTACAGTTGTATAGCTTTGTAAGGGATAGCCTGGCAGATAAACAGAGGTAGACCCAGCCAGTCTTGAGTAGACAAGTATGGGAATTACGTAGGTGTCCATGAAGGCTCCGAGAGACAGAAGAGGATGTCAAATCCCTGCTGCACTGTTGCTCTTACCGTGTCACAAAGCATCTCAGTCATTAGGCATCTTTGAGCAGTATGAAAGGCTTTGCTAATAGGGTACAGAGCTGAAAAAGATCAAGGGATTATCTTCCTAGCAGTCCAGCCACTGTGCTTTTGTATGCTGTTAAAGCCGTGTTGTTTCAACAAGCGTGTTGAAAAGATACTCGGATAATGAAAGAGGAAAACCATTGCAGGGCTTCTACTGATTATTTATTTCTGCTGTTCTGAAGGGCTTGACCTCTTCCTGGCTCTTCATTGGAACGTCAGGTGTCATCATGACGTGTTGAGGAAGGAAGCCAGCTGAGACCAAGTATTTAAGGCCTTTTAGAATTTCTCTTTCCTTTGTTGAAAAGAAAATTAGAATGCTAAGTATAGATTTTCAACTTCATCTTTATTTGATCAATCTTTAAGTAGCTTTTTAAGTCACTTTATTGTAGACTGCCATTGACTGGGGATCTAAGGAAAGCCTACTTCACCCAATGGAGCTCACTGTTTTGTCTGAGAGTCTTTGTGTGCATTTCTGCTAATTAGTGTTCAAGTAATATTATTTTTATGGAATGGCTATGCCTTGTCAAGGGTTTGTCTGAGATCTGTGTTACTGAATGCTGTGGCAATTTACTGGACCACAGGACATAAGGCATCAAGAAAGCATGTTTTAAGCCTGATGTGAGCTAATAGAGAAAGGAAGTGAAAACTGAAGCAGCTAATGGAATCGTTCTGTCCCTAATTCACTGCAAATACTATCAAATTGCTCTGCTTTATTGAGGCAACCTAGCAACAGCCTTTGACTGTCCCTTCCATTCATTCTTTCATTTTCTTAATACTTGTATTTGTCTTGGGTAAAGCCAGAGCAGTTGTTAGTATGTAGATTTAGCTGAAATCAGCCTTCCTAAGCTTGATTCATCGCTATTTAATTCAAGGTTGTTGGACATCTTTGGTGTAGTCTATGTGGAGTGGATATACTTTAAACCTTACCCAGCTGAATCTGACAGCTCATCCCTAAATCCTGACAAGTCATGTGCTCATACAGAATAAATCAACATTGTCCTTTGAAAACCGATGTAGCTGTGCTGCTGTCAACAGGTCTGAAATGAGGAACCTTCCTAATCCTAAGCACTTTACATGGCGTTGTCAGTATGGAGCAGTGGTGTGCAGAATGTGAAATCATTTGTTTGTAAATGCAGAGTAAATGCGTCTCTGTATTTCTTTTGTGTGTGTGTAAACAAGCAGAAAGCCAAAAAGCTTTCCCACTATTCTTACCTCTGTGCTAACTTGTAATTAGCTCTATGTATTGAACTCAACGGAAGACTCCTCAAAAATGTGTATAAATTATTTTTTTTCATTCTTGAAGTCCACCTTACCTGAGAGGTCAGCTGTAGCTTAAGGCATGTAGAGGTTGCTGCACGACAGCTTGGGAAAGGACGATTCTGCAAGTGTTACACAGAGTCCAGCAATTATAAGTGAGGGGTAGATCTTATCTTGTGAAGGGCAGCCTGTCTCAGAGGTAGATTAATACTGACATATCCCCTTTAGAGAAGAAGCTCAGAAATGACAGCCATTTGGATTTCTGTCTGGAAATGCTGTCAACACCTACGCATCATGAAAAAAACTGTGGTCTCTTGGCTGCCTGTGGCTGCAGCCATCTGTTTGGATAGCACATTGCTCTCCTAGCTTGGTTGGAGTGGTTCAGTAGGACTCTGTGGGTGCCAGGCAGCAATAGCTGAAAAAGAGCAGGCTGTGTATCTCAACACGGACTGTGTTTTGTTATCAGGAGCCCTCATTCTGCATGACTGCAACAGCGTTGCAAGTATCCTTGCTTTGCCAACATTTGTTTGGTACTTACTTGTCAAAGTAAAGGAAGAGAGATGAGGGAAACAATCCTTGTACAATCCTTCCGAGGTGCAGTGAGTACCTTAAGCTACATAGTGTGGGACAGTCCAAATGTCTTTAAGGTGGTCGTCTCCCAAGACCGATTGTGAAGAACCACTGTGTTTTTGTTACCCAGTGAATCAGCTGGGACTTGTGGTGTAGAATTGGTCGTTCAGGTCCAGGATGGGAGGCAGTGAAAAGCACCAATTGCATTGCTATTGGGTATGGACACAGCACTTTAAAAAACAAACAAACAAAAATCTCCACATTTATTAACCATGTCTTCTAAGTGGGAAGATCTGCAGTGCTAGAAGATGCTGCAACTGTAAGTTGTTTTATATGCTGTGGATTTCACTTATTTTTGTTCTACATTTAACAGTAGGATGATTTCACTCAGGAAAAAATCAGCCGTGATAATTAATTCATTAGATACTCAATAGACTGATGTTTATCTCAGTTAACTTCTTCAGTTTTGTGTAAGAGCTTTTCAGGTAACAAGAAACCACCAATACCATTACAGTCAATGGAAGTAACAGTGCACAAGTGTCACTAGGGGTCTGATGTTTCGGAGCATCAAATCCCTGAAGATTCAGAACAGCACATTTCCTGTGCTTTGTGTGAATGTGCTGCACTCTAGGTTCCACATTCTGTAGCACATGCAGTGTCTCTCCTTTTGAAGGTGACAACAAGTATTCAGATCTGCTCTTCCTGTTAGCAAGTCTGTGCTTTGTCCATTTGCTTTCCATATCCTAGAATACCATGTCCACGAGTGCCAGTGAATGAGATTATAGCTGGGGTGCATTAGACTGAGAAGAATTCATCATCGCAGTTATGTGTTTCCTGTGCTCACTCAAGTGTGTAACCAGAGCCTGTGCTGGAACTGCAGAAGGGGGCTGTGGGTTGTCAGACCTTGTGGGAAGGAGAGGTGCCATCTCAAGCTGACAGGAGGAAGGAATGTTTGATTTCTAGTTCCTCTGGTTCTGCTTTGTGAAAGTGCAAGGTGCTTGGGAGGATTGAAAATAAAAGCTATCTGCTAACAAGACAGGCTTTTAAGGTTAATGGCTGAGAGGCCCACGAGTTCCCTTTGTAAAGCAGAGCTAGGTTTATGGGTAACATCAGGTACTAATTTTCCCTTTGCCAGAAAGCAGTGTTTTAAAAGGTTTTTTTTCTTTCAAACTGTAGGCAAATGAAATCTCTTTATTACATGGTTCCTGTTCAACCTTTCCTGATTGTAGAACTGCAGCCAGTCTTCATGTGAAATGTCTGTTATTTGGCCTTTTTACCTGAAAAGCTTTGTTGCTTCTTACATATAACTATTGTTCCTTTCTTTTCTCTAACCACGTCTTTATTTCTTATATGCGATGATAACTTCATAATTTTCTTTTCTTCTGAGACCCCTGATTTTATGTGACCATGTCAGTATTCGCACTGAAATATCGCATTAATATTCACACTAATGTCGCCATCTCAAAAAAATAAAAATAAAAAAGCCATGTTGAATGTTCTTGGCTTATATTTTGACTAAATTGCTGGAGAGCTGTAAAACGTAGAACAGTTTCCTAGCACAAGCTACAGATAA
The DNA here is from genome assembly GCF_019232065.1 of Centrocercus urophasianus. Taxonomy (NCBI): domain Eukaryota; kingdom Metazoa; phylum Chordata; class Aves; order Galliformes; family Phasianidae; genus Centrocercus; species Centrocercus urophasianus. The sequence continues at coordinate 5,579,241 of NW_024884756.1, forward strand.
TGTACCTATGCCCAGCGGCCTCTACAGCACTGGAATCAGGAAACAGCAGTCTGTCAGTAATGGTGGACTGGTGGCAGTGGGGAAGCTGGACCACTGTACCTCCAACTCTGCTGCAACACGTGCAGGTGTACGTGAGGAACCCATCCAAGTCCTTCTCGGTGGCCAAGTGCCTTTCTCTTCTCTGCTGGTGACAGGGTGCCTTTCAACCACTATCATACTCAGCATTGCCTGCACTGGAGGAGCAGTACAGGAAGCACAGTCCTTCTATGCCTAGCTTCCAACAACCTTTCACCTTTGGTTAGACAGGTGATGCCACCACATAACTGATCTTGTAGTTTTAGAGGGTTTTGTAAACACTTCCAGGAGATTTTCTACCCATGATGAGACAAGGCGTAATGGTCACACCTTTCCCAGTCAACTCAGGGTTGACTGAGGGCAAATACTGCAACATGTTCTGCCTATGTGCTCTTTGTGATTGTGGGATTAAGTCTGAAGGAAAAGCTAAGTTTTGCAAGCAGTTAAAAATCTACTACAGCAGCTCTTCTTTGTCTCTTACTGTAGAAAATAGACTCATTTTTCTTTGACACGTTTCCAACTATAAAAACTGGCTGTGGGCTAAAAAGCCAGCACGTGAATGAGATTGTTAATTTCCTTTTGAGAGGATCATTGTTAAGTGGAACTACACTTGTTTTTGGAAGAAAAAAAAAAATGTAGCATCAATTTTGTTTAATTTTATTTGCTCCTAATCTCCTTGTAAATTTATTTTTCTGCCTTTATCCATTTTTCCTGTTCACACTTTGTGAATGTTGCCATAGTTACACGTAAATAGCTGATAATTTCACTCACTAAAGGAAATAATTTTTTTTTTCCTCCATCTATATCTCGGTAGTTATGAAGGAAAAAGCTTTTACTTGTAACAATAAGAGCTGTCCTCCTCCACCGCCCACCTTCTTGTTGGTTGTGACCATTACAGCGGCAGTATTTTTCTGGCTTATTTTTAACTGATGATTCAGAATCTTAGAAACGCGATTCCATGACCAGAACCAACTCCAGTAGCTGTTAATATTTGAATAGGATGTGGTAAGACCTGGAAATCTGTAATGCCCAACACGTTGTGTCAGGTTCTGAGAAACCATGCTGATCTCCTAATGTTTTCAACAGTGAAGTATCACTGGGCAGAGGTGTGAAAGTGTATGTTCATGGGTGATTTAGTTTCACTGTTAAATCCTCTCCTGCTCAGCTTTAGCGATAACGTATCCCTAAATAGCAATAATGTAACACGCATAGCCCAAAATGTTACTGGAGTGGCTTCCTAAAACTTACTTGCACTTGTATAGTCATGGTGTGGGGGAACTGCTGAATCACGACCTGAACCTCTGATGATCAGCTGGGGTGAGCAGTGAGTCAGCCACAGGAGCACAGGTGGAGGCAATTCACCCGTGCTGCCTGGCTGCTCCTCTCCTAGGCCCATTGAAGAGCTGACTGCCAGTGGGGAAGGAGCTCTTCCGGAGATCCTTCCTCTGGAGTTTTGCGGTGAGCTTAGGATGTGGGTAAGCATTGTATCCATTGTCTTTTTGTTATTATAACCTGCTTAGCCAAGCTCTCTTGTTTATTTCGTAATTTCAAATTATAACATCTTTATATTCATTGATTATACACATGGTTTACCCATGAATTCTCTCAGAACTTCCAGCAACGAGACAAATGTGGTTTTCTGTTTCAATGGAAATAGCGAAGAAGCATTTGTGAAGTTTGCTAGTTTGGTTTAGCAGGTGGGAGGTGAGAGACCTGTCATCCTAAACTTGATGGCTGTTTGAAAACCGACGACAACAGCTGAGTGCTTTAATCCTCCATCTTAAGGACGGTGTCAAGCAAGCCAGAAATGGATGGTGCTGTTATCATGTTATCATCTCTGATATTGCCTTGGAAACATTGAGTAGTTACAGTCAACTTTCCTGTAACCCTTTGGTTTGGAAAATGCAAAGACATCGTAAGTAATCAAATGTTATTTTCAAGCAAGGATCTATTTCACAGTGGCTTCCCTACATGCCATGCTGTGGCCCAGAAGAATACGATATTTCCAGATGAGGTTTCTACATATGAATGTCCAAGGCTGCAAATAGGCAAACATATACAAATGTATACTGATATCTAATTTGACAATTCCTTTTTTCTTTTATTCTTCAACTCATCTTTGGATGCGTTATTATCTAAATAGTCATGACTGTAGTCATGACTGTAGCTTGATTTTTTTTTTTTTTTTTTTTTTTTTTTTTTTCCAATTAATGTTCTGCCTGTAGGAATTTTTGCAGTACTTAAATGCGAGAGCATGTGGAAGCACTAAGTAGGTAGACACCACTGGTGAATAGAGAAAATTGCAGAAAGCATCATCATGAAAACCTAATGTTTGCTAATAGAGTATTTCCTTGACAGATAAAAACATTTCACTGGAATGATTGGATTGCATCCTTTTCATAAGATAAAGAATGAAAGTTGGTTTTGTAGCTGACCTACATCAGTGCTTGTAAAGTATCTTATATGGTTTAAGTAATCATTTATTTTAGTGTTTGTCAGGTAGGTAGCCAGACCAAACCCTTTCAAGATGACCTCCATTCCATGTGTGTTCTGCCTCCCCAGTGAGGAGAGAATGTGATCTGCAGTTCTGCAGCTTGCATAGATGTGTTTCCCAGGCTGCAAATGGAAACTATGAAATTCTAAAAGTAAATACGTTCTGAAAAATGTATCTCATTTAAAATACCAGTAACACCACTTCAAATCAGACTGTTTCTTTTTCTGGGTATATTTTGCATTCTTCAAATATGGAAGGTGTCTCCAGTTTCACCTTGCGTAAAGAACACCGGAACTTGTAAGTCTGTCATGAAGTTTGACACTGTCTCATCCCTTTGCTTTTGTGGTTTGTGTTTCCTTTGGAAAACTGGCTGGTTCTGATGCTCCAGTGTCTGTTTTCACAATGTTCATCTCTAAAGAGAAAAATTGGTAAGAATTTAAAAATAAGTCTTGTTGGGCTTTAAGAATTTCAGCTTATACTTCAGATGTCTGACAGACTGCAGAATACATTCAGGCATAACAAGAGGAAATGATGCATCTTTGTGTAAAAATGCCTCTTTTTCCATCTTCTGAAATGCTGCCTTCTCAAAATGAGACTTTTAAAATAAACAGAGAATTTTAAAATAAACAGAGAAAAGGAAGCCTTGTAAAAAGGGTATTTTCTCTTGAAGAGGTATCAAGTCAGATGGTAGACTTGTTCTTTAAAAGGAAACAAACAAAATCTGTGGTTTTGCTGTTTATACTCACTTGAGGTGGGGCAAATTGAATATAATGGCTTAGTTCTTCATATGGCAATCCCTGTTTTCTCTAGGGGGATGTACTTCTGTGTATGAAAATGTTTTCTTAATAATTGCAGGTACGTGGCAGAAATACCATCTTCTGTGTCACTCAAACTTGTTGGTGTCATTATTTGCAATATTGCTGAATTTACCCTTCTGGTTTCTGCAATTGAATATTCTATTATACTTTCAGTAGATAATATGGTAGAATCGTTACTGAGCTTCGTTGTAATTTTTTGAAGTTGTTTTGGGGCATTCGTTTGCACAGGCTGTACGTTACGTTGTAGAGTGATGCTGTGAAATTCATATATCTATCTGGGTTTTGAATGGAAAGATATTTGTTCAGGTGTTTCGGGTCATGCTTTGCTTTCATACTGTCTGAATAGATCTATAGCTGCACAAGTCAGGCTCAGGTGTCACTGTTTGTTGTTGTTACAGGTGAGTGCCCTGCTTGCAGCAGGAGACTGAGATTGTGTTTTAGTAACATATCTGTGTGTAGGTGTAAGAGGAGTACAAGCCCAGTGTGCACTTGTGGGCTTCATTCTTTGCTTGAAACAGAGCAAAAGTAAGTAACGCACCCAGCTGTTAGAAGGAAATTATTGCACATTGCAAGCCCAACAGTCTGCCTAGCTCTGAGAGGCACTTTGGTGTTGGCCTAAACTTGGGAATTGGCATCAAGGGCAGCTGGTTGTCAGTCCTGAATGCAGCAAGAAGCTCGACTGTCTGTGACCATCTCCCCTTGGCCACCCAGCTCTCTCTGCAGCCCATCAGCTCACAGAATCGTAGAATAGCCCAGATTGGAAGGGAGCTCAGGGGCCTGTTTATCTCTGGCTTGAAAGCTCAGCCCTTGGCTGAGCTGGTTGTGGTGTGACCACTCCCAGTGCTGTTCCTGTATTACTGGTTGGCTTTGCATTTACTGAGGACCTATGCATTGTAGATGGCCCTATTGCTTTCACCATAGCTGCTCGCCTGTATCAAGTGCCCCACCAGTGAGGTCCGTGCCCAGGCTGCACAGGATCGCTCTCGTCCTCTTGTTGTTGGTTTGTAGTTAATTTTTTTTTGCTTTGCTGGATTGATTTTGGGTTTTTTTGTTTAAGAGGAGGGTAATCAAGTGATCTAACAGACGGCATTGATTCTAAGAACTGACCAGGATAAATGTGCCTTACACTTAACAGTGTGCTCGAACTTTAAGTCTTTGCTTTGAATTCAGTGTAATGGTGCCCATTCAGTAGTTCTGTAACAGCTCTCTTTTTTGGCTGAAATTATCAGGAGCATCGCAATGATTTCTACTGAGTTTGCTACAGTGAATGAATATAGTAAAACAATGTATTACAATGAAAGGAGCTAATGGCTTAGTAGTTCAAAATAAGTTGTATCCGGGAAAAATAGCAGGCATGTTAGATGTTTTCCTTTATGGCCTTTGTAAGCATAGTGTATCCAGGTTAAACTCACCACCCACTTATATGTGTCTAGTTCAGTAGGAAGGTATGCAGTGGTCTTTCTCTGTGCTATCCTATAATGTGTGGCTTTTCACATGCAAGGTAAACTGCTAGTGATGTTTCACAATAAATGCAAGTTGTCCTTTGGAAACCCTGAGTGTAGGAGTTGGGTGCTGCTGGTGAGCTCAGGCAGCTTTACGAGGAAGACAAAAAGATTCCAACCTGAAGAGGTTCACCTGATCGCCTATCACAAAGGGACAGTCAGAGACAGAACTATCAGTATTATTCTAGGCAGTTAGGTACATGTTTGCATAGGTGCTCAAATGCTTTCCTGAAAAAACAGCACATCCAGAGATCCCACAGGGAAGAGATTCCACGCATGGAGGGCTTGCGTCAGTGTATCTTGGAGAAGGGTGACCGATGGTTTATGTGGCTGATACGCAGGTTCAGTCTTGCAAGGGTGGATCTGAAGTTGAATGGATTTGGCTGCAGGAATGTTAAGTCTAATAGCTGAAATAAGACTGCGTAAGGCAGAAGGTGAAAGGTTGTAGGGTTAGGAAGCACAAACAACTTTCCCGAAGCTTGACATGTGACTACCTTCACACTTTACAGCACCGCTTCTTCTTCAACTTTTTAATTTGTCCTACCTTAATGCATTTCCTTGATCACTGGTTAAGTTCCTTACATAAAACTGAGAAATGTACAGACTACGTCTGAAGAAGGGCTTTGAGGGAACTTTGATTGTTCCCTTTCTTTCCTCCTGAATGATTGCAGACATTTGTGCCAGGGGAGGTTTAGATTGGATATCAGGAAAAACTTTTTTACAGAATCACAGAATTGTAGGGGTTGGAAGGGACCTCCAGAGCTCATCGAGTCCAACCCCCTGCCAAAGCAGGTTCCCTACAGCAGGTCACACAGGTTGGCATCCAGGCAGGTCTTGAACATCTCCAGAGAAGGAGACTCCACCACCTCCCTGGGCAGCCTGTTCCAGTGCTCCGTCACCTCACTGTAAAGAAGTTCTTGCGCACGTTTGTGCTGAACTTCCTATGCTGCAGTTTCCAGCCGTTTCCCCTTGTCCTGTCTCCACTCACCACTGAAAACAGTCTGGCCTCGCCATTCTGCCCCCCACACCTTAGATAGACATGGATCAGGTCCCCTCTCAGTCTTCTTTTCTCAAGGCTGAACAGACCCAGTTCACTCAGCCTTTCTTCATAGGAGAGATGCTCCAGGCCCTTCACCATCTTCGTGGCCCTCCGTTGGACTCTTTGCAAGAGATCCTTGTCTTTTTTGTACTGGGGAGCCGAGAACTGGATGCAGTGCTCCAGATGAGGTCTTACCAGGGCAGAGTAGAGGGGGAGAAAGGTTGTTAAGCACTAGAATAGGTGCCCCGGGGGGGTGATTGAGTCACTATCCCTGGATGTGTTTAAAAACTGTTTGGATGTGGTGCTTGGGGACGTGATTTAGCAGAGGGTTGTTAGGGTAGGATGGTTAGGTTGTGATTGGACTTAATAATCTTTAAGGTCTCTTCCTATCAGAGCGATTCTATGATTCTATGAGATGATCTTTAAGGAGAATTGCTCTATGTTAACAAGATATGATGAAAAAAGAAAGCAAGAGAAGATGTCTGAACTGTAAAGGCTGTTCAGTTAAGAAATATTATTATTGTATGGATGTATGTATGAATGTAAGGATGACATAAAAGAACCACAAATGGGAAATAAGGCCTCAGGGGTGAAATGATGAATTTGTATTCTCACTTTTACACCATCTAGGAATTGAGGGTGGTGTTGTTTGTGTGTGAATATCCATCTTAACCAAACATTTTGGACTGTGTGTAAAGTTAATAGCTTTTTGATGTTACTGAGCTAGCTATTTTGAGGAAAAAACATGTGAGGAGCAATACTAATTACTTTCAGGGAAATCATAAATCTAGTTTTTGGAACATTAACTTGAAGCGTTGTAATAGGTGTACTGAAGAACTGGTACGTGATTTCTATGAACAGATGTAACAGCAGACTTCTCTGGGTTGCAATTCGTTCTTTATTATAGTATCCACAGCTACATGAAGTTCTAACTAAGCTTTGCACATCCTGAATATTCACTGATGTGCTGAAAAATACGGTATTTCCCAAGTTCCTCTCTAAAATTAGACCTGTGGGTTCCTGGTGAAGCAATATGCAATAGAATCGTTTAGGAGGAATTTGAGTTGAGAATTTTTTTTGTAGAAAAACATTCATCAGAACTTCTTATGGGCTAATGCAGTAGTCTTAAGATTTTCTGGACTAAGTTGATTTTCAATTGCACAGTGGTGATGGAGTAATGGGTATGTTACTTAAAAGCCTTATAAGAAAATCTGAAATGTAATTTTTTTTTCTAGCTGGTAGCTTGGCAAATCTATAACGTTGAAAAATATTTAAGTTCATTACCACTTTAATGTACTCAGAAGTGCTTTTCCTTTGAGTCACCATCCCTGGATGTCTTGAAAAACACTTGGTTGTGATTCTCAGGAACATGATTTAGTGGAAGGTTGTTAAGGTGGTATGGTTAGGTTGTGGTTGGACTTGATATTTAAGGTCTTTTCCAACCTGACTGATTTTAGGGTTCTGACATACACCAGCTGTCTTTGCGAAACCATGTGAAGTGATCACTGTAGTAAAATCAGTATGAAAATAATAGTTCTTACATCATTCTTTTTGTGGCCAATGCATGTTACTTAGTTTCTTGTGCAGCTTCTTCGGTTCTCTGCCTGATGACTCCAGACTGTTTTGTTCACACTAAGTCCAGTTGTGCTTCAGTCTCCTAAGCTAGTGTATTTTTTTCAGCCTTTTGAGTAAAAGGAAGAGGAGAAGTCGACCCTCCTATTTTTGATTTGCTGTAGAATTCCTTATGTGACTTGCCCTCTTCAGTATCTACAGCGCTGAGATAAGAGTTTGAAAAATTGCAGGCTTCTTGGAGATGAGCTCAGCAATAGTAGATGAGGCAGTATTTTCTACTGTTGCTCCATGAAATACTTTCTCACAGGAATAATAGTTTTGGCAAGTACTGACAGTAAGTGGGTAGCTGCTGCATGTGTTGATGGATTATTGATCAAAAACTCTTCCTGATTAAAAATGCAGTTTGCTTTGGTACTTCTAGTCTTCCTTGACTGTAATCACTACTAGCTTGGGTTTAGGAGCACTGAATGGATTAGCCTAGCAGCAAATGAGGCATGCAGCATTCACTCCTGTGTTTAATTCCCAAGTCTCCAACTTAGACCACCGTTGTGCCTTGTATCTTTTTATATTTTCCAGTGCCAAATACTGTGGACACATAATGTTGTTTGATATCTGTGGAAAAGTTTAAGTCTGTTTAAAACTCTTCCATGTATATAGCTATTTGGTATTATATAGAGGAAAAGATACCTGACTTGACAAGATCTATAGGGAATTAGAGGGATTTTTACGTAGGAATGGTATCCATCCCTCCTTTTAATCTTCTGGGATTATTATTGCTATTTTGTCAAGGTTACAACACACTTGTCACCTTACGTTGTCATTCATTAATTTCAAATCGATGATTCTCAGGTTGTCATCTTCAGTATTTTCACTGAGTTTAGCTTCTGCAATGACACTAATTGCAACCTACATACGTTACTGCTGCTTCGCTAGGTTTAGCAGTGCCTTCAAGGTTTTGCGGAGTGATGGGACTTAAACTGCTCTTCCTGTTCTGTGATTCCACTGCATGTCTTCTAAAGAATGATCCTTTAAATCTTTAATTCCCTAGTAGATTTGGTTGTTAAGATGAACAGATGCATTATGTTCACAAAGCTCTTGTGTCACTTCACGGGTGGATTTGCTACCATTGGAGGTGAAATACCGGTCTGACGTATTTAGTTAAAAGCTGATACGGAGAACTGAGGACAGGGGTGTGTGGAGATCAAGTGAAGGTGAGACAGCAAAATTACTGTTGAAGTGGCAGAGCGTTATTTGGGTAACTTAATGTTACAAGTTAGTGCCATCAAGAGTGTAGGGAAATCCTGTCTGGCTACGATGGGGAGCTCAGGGTCAGAAACTGCCGGAAGGAAATGCTGAGATGCAAGACCAGTAAAGCTGAGGATGTGGCCATGCGTGCTGCACTGTGCTTGGTGCTCTGAATGTGAAATGTACACACTTTGATTATGCAAAGCACAAGCAGTTTGTATCACTTCTTGGATGTGCTGCAGGTATGGTTTAACTGGGTAACGCTTGTAGAAGATGAAACAGATGTAGGGTTCGACATCTATGCATTATGCAGTTATTAACTCCCCGTTGAAGCTCTGACTGGGTTACTAATAGCGTGCAGGAGTGCATGTGTTGCCCTGGGTTTTAATGAAGAGTCAATTATTATGTTCCTTCACCACATTGACGTGTGGATCTTGATTCATAAAGGATAGTTGGAATAACAAGACGCATTAGCAGTATTGCCAGTAACTGCATAATTATAATTAAAAGATACTAAGGCTGTTTCAAATGAATTTTGAAGGCTAACATTCTTCAATATTAACCATTCCGGTATGATACCATAAAGCTGATTTGGACGTAGTTTCACAAAGCATCGTCTGACTTGATTAGCTAGGAATTAGATATCAGAATATCTGTCCGTTTACACATAGCAAAAACTCTGAGGACGTGAAAGAAGCCAACTTGTGTGTAACCAATCAGAATAGTCAATAGATAGTTGGGGGTGAGGGAGTGGAGGGAGAGGATCCAAAGGCCTTTAAATTGAGGGGAGGAACTTGCAAAAACTGGCAGGACAAAGAATGCCTGGAAGTCTTCCAACAGATTTTAGTAACATCTGTGTCTTAAACTGGAAAAACTGAATTACTTGCTTGTCTGTTAATTAGGAAGGCTGATATGTTGATGTGTGAAAAATGAAATTTGAATAATAAACCTGTCACGAGGACTGCCAGGCATTTTTTCCCCTATGCAAATACTCCTAGTTGGAAGGGAGAAGAGTCTTTTGTACTTAGGATTGTTTACTATAGCTCTGGGCTGAACGCTCCGGAAGTTGGTTTACAAATCAATACTTTGTCCCCATTCTAAAACTTCGAAGCTTTAGGGAATGCCGGTTCAAGGCTGAGTTCTCAGCAGTCTTGCAATTTCTAACATCATGCTGAAAAGCTCTTAGTTTTCAAGGTACAAGTCAATGTTTCCACTGCAGGACGGAGATCCCCCTCAGCATGGGAAGAACATGCTCGCAGTTTTCGTTTTGGTTTCATAGAGTGAGGAACTGTTTCAGATGCGCTAAAGCTGCTAAATAAATAAATGCATTAAATGGGGTCAAACGTGTCTTGGGGGAAAAGTAAGCAAGCTGGGCATTAGGAGACAGTTGCCTTTCTAGAAACTGAGATTACAAAGCATGCCTTTGTAAAAGTTTAGCTAGCTGAAATAGAGGTGAAACAACATTTAAAAGATGCTATTTAATGTTACTGTTGTGGTTACAGAGGAATGATCTGATCACTGTGTTTGGTACTTTTGTGCAGCAGTCAGGAAAGACAATATAGAGTGCCCAAACACAGCTTTCTTCTTTAGAGCAGCATTCTTTGTTGTCACTGCGCATTTGTATTTCCTGGCATAAGCACATTGTGTTTCAAACAAAGCTTAATGAAAAAGGAAAACACTTTGGTCTGCCTTAAGACATAGAATTGAAGTGCATCTTTCTTGGGTAAGAAAGCACATACAAAAGCATTTCTACTACTTTAGCTGAAGTCTAGCCCACCAGAAGAACCAAGGCAGAACAGGGAAGCCTGTTGGAGGCGTTCAAGGCCAGGCTGGATGTGGCTCTGGGCAGCCTGGTCTCGCAGTTGGCAACCCTGCTCACGGCATGGGGTTTGAAACTGGATGGTCTTTGAGGTCTTTTTCTACCTGAGCCGTTCTATGATTCTGTGGAGCCCCCAGACCATTTCTTCTACTCTTCTGAAGGTAAAAATACCCAGTCTGGTTTTTTGGTTGCTGACTCTAAACGACTCTCCTGCCTCTATCTGCCTGCACCTGTCTGGGGATTCTTCCACTGATCTTAAATAACCAGGTAGAGAAGGAGCAATTTCATCCTTGGCAATTTAAAACTTACTGTCTGCGGAGGAGGGCCTGAGGAAGGTACCTCTGTGTATTTCATCGAGCTCTTGTTATTCATGCTTCAGTAATACCAGTCGTTAATCTGTCATTTGTGTGTCAATGGCTTTTAAATTATGCAACACAGAAAGTGGTTAGGATTTCCAGAAGATGGCAACAATTAGTGCACTTATCATTTGTATGGAGAGCTACTGCTCATTTCCTGAATGGATTCTCAGAGATACCTCTTATAGCCTGGACCTTCTCTATATGTAAACGTAAATTGATTTGAATGAGACATTATTTTAAGTCATCTTTTTCCTGCTCATGAGCCTTGAATGTGATTGAGCCAGTGGAGTTGTTGCTAGTGTATACATACCGATAGCTGTGGTGAATTGACAGGATGCTAATTCAAATACTTCGAGCAAGTATTATTCAGAGGTCAAAGTATGAGATAGTAAGCTGAAGAATACAAGATGTAAGGGGTCCATCTCTTAGTTTTGCTTACTCCAAAGGAATTCGCAAATAGCATGGCTTAGTTTAACCTCTTGCTAACTCGAGACAAATTTATTGCTTAGTGCAACCTTTCGCTAGCCCAAGCGCTTTCTCAAAAGGAAGCCTTCTCAAGTCAGTAGAAAGGAGCCCCTAAGGAAAGCAATGGAAAGGGAAGGTAAGCAGGATGAGAAATTGCTTAGGCATGCAGGGAGGGAGAAGAGCTCAGAACTGGGGCAAAAGTCAGAAGGACATGGCGAGGAAGACGTCTGACTTCATCCCAGAAAGACTGAATGGGGAGGAAGACGTCGAGCCTTCATCCAATGCAAGCTACTGTGCATGCACTGGGGAGGGGGCCAGTATGTAAATGGATTCCCAGAAAAGTAATGAATATGTCAACGGGTCTTGGGTAATACTGCTGGGTATGTACAGCTTGGCTTACAAGTGAATGGGGATCCCACTCTCTGGTGTGCAAGCTAGGAGCAGCGATCCCCCTTGCACCCAGCGTGTGGCGCAGCGCTGAAGTAAAGACGTACCTGTTCTTATAACCTTATGTGGGGTAGAGAGATTGATTCCACAATGAAGTAAATAAAAAATAGTGTGAAATATTTCCAGATCACAGCCTGAATTGTGATGCTAATGCTCGGTCGTATTGGCTTCCTTTTGTTTTTGTTTTTTTTTTTCTTAACAATAAATCTAATTAAAGAATACCCTGTTTTTGAAACAAGTTCCAAATATGTTGGCTCCTTCTCCCAGGTGACAGTGGCAGGACAAGAAGTAATTGCCTTTATGTTGTGCCAAGGGAAGTTCAGGTTGAATATTAGGGAGAACTTTCTCTCAGAAAGAATGGTGATGAATTGAAACAGGCTGCTCAGGGAAACAGAGTCCCTGGAGGTGTTCAAGGTTGTGGCACTGAAGGGTATGGTTAGCTGGTGTGGTGGGGGTTAGGAGGGATTGAGTTAGATGATCTTCTCCAACCTTAATAATTCTGTATTTCAGAGCTGTGATACCTTGAATATATAATAATGTGCTGTCCTGGTCCCGCAGTACTGGTAGAGAAGCTGAGGAGGTGCTCTGGTGAGGACTGACCTGTCCTTTTCCTGGTCTGTGCTTGGATCAGGCCTGTTAATTCTTGTCAGTGAGGAACATCTGAGAGATTTCAGGCCAGTTGATGCAGTTTGAAAGTTTGGACATAATGATGGTGATTTATTACACCTCCATTTTTTTCAGCTGAAGTTGAATGAGCAAATAAAATGCAAATGTATACTAGCTTAGAAATACCTTTTCATGTTGTTATAGCCAGGGTTTTTCTCTTTAAATGTTTAGAGTAAATATATTCATAGCATTGTATATTATGTCCGTAGAAATGCCTTTGCAGTTTGTCAACGTGTTACGAAAAGTAATGGCAAATACTCTTTTCTAATAGAAAACATAAGAATTGGAGGCAGTAGGACTAGTAAAAGCTATGTCCCTAAGAGACATTGCTCCCTGTGTTCTGTATTTGAAATTCAAATTGTAATTAGAATATTGTAGTTTGAGATCATTCCAGCAGTGATTTAGATCTTTGCCAGTAATCATTTCTCTATAATCACGAGGTACTGCAGGCGATACATAAATATCTGTGACGGTTATAGTTGGCTATTTTAATCCTGGATATGGACTGCTAGATGAGTGTTAAAATTACTTCAAAGTATTGCATATGCCAGTAACAAATGCCTGGAATGTTTATAGTGACCATCTAAGCAGTTTGTTTTCAGGACAGCAGAGCTGGCATTTCGTGGAGTACAAAACCATGCACCTCCTTTTGGAGGTTGGGGCTGCTGGCAGGAATGAATGTAGCATCTCATGCACTTGCCATCGTTGTGGTGCATCTGTGAGAATGTATCTATAGTGCCATGCTGTGCTAGTGTGTAAACTGCAGTACATCAGACTGCAACTTGGCCTTTCATCATAGCGAGAGGCTGACGAGATGTACTCTGCATTATAGAGTTTGGTATGGCGTAAATGTGTGGTTTTCAGGCAAGTGTGTGAGTGGTTGATGGAGAGTGCAGCTAAGTGGGCTAATGCTGTGAGGTACAGCTTTACTTCAATAAATTGTTTGCTGATCTGAGATATTTCAACAGTCATGTCTTCATCTTCCCTGTGGAAAATTTCTAACCTTTTCACTCCAAAAAAAAGGATAAAACCATTGAAATTTAAAATAAAATCTTCAAAATACGTGCATGCATGAATTGGCATCAAAGGCATTTATTTAAAGAAATTGTACTCGAAGGTTAACATGTATGTGCATAATCAGGCCCTGCTATGATATGAAAAGCTGGAAGTCAGGTTGTCAGAAATACAGTTATTTTAGTGCTGCAAAGCTGAGATAAAGTGTCACTAAATTACATTGGACGCTTTGATGTGTATTTGCTAATAAATGCATCTTGTCTGTGTTGAATGATTGTAAAATGAAGTAGGTCTTCTGCTGAGAACAGCAACAACACATCAGGTTTGTTTAAAATGCTGTTAACTTTTCCGGAACTACGAACAATATAGGTGTTCCTTATCAAATTTTAAGGAACAGAAGTGCCAGACTTCAAAAATAGGAAAACAAAATTTAACTTTTTCTGTGGGTGGTAGGGAGCAAGGAGTGCGTGTGCATGAGAAAGAACTGCTTGGTGGTAATTATTACAGCTCCACAGAGAAATTAAACAGTGCTGCTCTAACATAATCCTTTTAAATTTTTTTGCTGTATATTCCTCACATCTCTACAAACCTTTTTCATTCTAGTGCTTTTGTTCTATTACAACGCATGCTATTACACTTCTTTTGGTTCCTGTGGTGTTTCATCTTATCCTCAAAATCCAGAAGCAATTGTTTTAAACAGCAGCAGATGGATTCTGTATATTAGTACCTGGAGGCTTTTCTGCCTGGAAGAGAATACCTTGGCTGGAGCTTTGAGTAGCTTTGCAGTATATAAATCCCTACAGTACATCATGGGGCAGGAAATACAAAACTCCGTTCCTTGTTGCGTGACAGCTCCAAGCTGTCCACAAACGAGTTACAGCGCTTTGTGTCCTCACTTATTCACCTTTGGTGACATATTCGATGTAGAAGAACCTACAGTCTACTACAGGAGATTAAAACCAAGAGAAAAGACTAATAAAAAAATTACAAACCTGAGCCGTCCAACTGTGAGTGGTGCTGGTTGATTTATTTTTATTTTTTATTGTATGGTATATAATATCTCTATATCTAGTTCTTAGTACAAAACCAAGTTAATTAGTAGTTGCATTGATTTCATTTCCTTTAACTACAGGCATATTTATTTGCAATGATATTCTTAAATTCACATCAAATCATCATTTTACTTCAGAAATATCCTGCTCATTAATAACTCATTTTACAGGTTGATGCATGGAAGCCAGTAATCAGCAGTGAGTTACGATATGGCTTGGCTTTTGTATCTACTCATTGAGGAAGCTCAAAACTTAAAATTGGTCCACCTGTTCTGAAAGAAAGAAAGAAAAAAGCATCAGCATAGGATGGCAAAGCGAGAGACACTAGAGGCTTTGTCCTGCTCCCGAGTTTCGTGTTCTTACCATATTTACAGGAGAATGTATTTGAAGAATGAATCTCTAAGATAAAAATCTTGCATGCGCATAGATGTCCATGTGATATTAATGTATGGAGACAAAAATCATATATAAGCACTGAAGCCTGTGTCCTGTTTTTGTGTTCGCTATTATGAATTGTGATTTTTAACAAGGGAAAAAACAGGATTAGTGTCAATATCTTTTTTTTTTTTTTTTTTTTTTTTTTTTTTACCCAAAAAAAAAAAATTTTTAATTTTTTTTATATTTTTTTTTTTTTTTTTTTTTTTTTTTCCCCTAATAAAGATACTGAGTCATTATTTTAAGATCACTGGCAAAGGTAGAAGAGGGGCTGGGCCCGGTGGTCCTTAGAAGTCCCTTCCACCAATTCTGTGATTGAAATGGGAATATTTGAGTGGGAAGGGACCTTTGAAGGTCATCTAGTTCAACTACCCTGCAGTGAACGTGGACATCTGTATCCCAGGTGACAGAACATGAGTTGCACTGTTCAGCTGCAGAAGAAAGACTTCAGCTCCACATGTTCTTTTTTTTACCTTTTTCTTTTTTTTTTAACATAATGGAACATCCACAACAGTTCAGTGGAGCTCAAAATTACAGCTGAGGAATGATCAGTTAAATCTCAAAAAATTGCAGGAGGGAAATAGAGTGAAAAATTAGTTTTTTAATATTAGCACGCAATGCTTCAGCCATCATTATAAATAAGATCATCATCTGATGTCACTTTGGTTTTATGTATGGATTTCTTAAGTCTCAAAATATATCATCGAAATCTGCTCGCAGGCCAGCAAAATCCAAGCAGTTCTGTTTGAAACAGTCTGATATTCTTTGAACTAAGTTTTTCTTCGAGGAGTGTAGGTGTGCACATTGCTGGCACCCGTGTTGCCCAAAGACCTTCTTCATACTGAGCGGTCACTCGTTGACAAGCCAACATGGCTGAGCCCTCTCTGTGAGGGTTTGTGAAAGCTTGGTGCAATTTCTCAGGCTTGTTGGAATACAAAGCACTAAACATCAAGCTGGAATGAACTTTGGCTTTCACCACTTGTCAGTGATCGGGTACAGATCTCTAAGCCAAGGGGAAAATGTTGGGGACTGTCATGTAAAAAATTCTCACGTATCAAATGTTTACATAAACAGGCATATACATATGCATGTATATTTCATTATATGGATTAATTACAGTGAGTATTTAGAGGGGAAAAAATTATGGCAGAAGCAAACGGATCTCTTGAAACTTGAGAGCAAATAGGAAAAGCAGGGTACTGTTGCTGAGACACCTTTTTGACAATATTCCCAAGGGATAAATACATGGTAAGGATGTCAAATACAGACAATAAACTTATCTTCTGATTTGTCTCTTTTTTCCTCAAAATGCAAAAACACTTTTGATGTGTTTTCTTGCTCAAACTCACTGGGAATAAAATAGGCTTCTGTATGTGAATGCTTGTTTTTCTGTGGTACAGCAGCTATTTCTTTCCTTACCCAAAGCAGAAAAGCAGTCAGAATGAAGGCATGGCAATGATGGAACCTGCTCGAAAACTCAGTGATTCTCACTGGTCAATATGAGATAGATGTGAAATGATACTCTGGTCAGACCTTGTGGCTTAATGGAATTGTCAGTGGAGGTTGGGTGTGAAGAAAGTGTGTGTTTCCGGCCAGAATGAGCAAGAACTGCTGATTTAGGCTGAATTCTCATTGTAAGAGTTGAGAAAAACATTTCAGGTTTTCCTTAAATGGTCCCCCAAGGAGAACTGGTCTCTAAATTGGAGTATACTGCTTTTCAGGCATCCAGTTGAATCTCACTCAAGTCTTAGGATGGAGTTGCTCTTACTGATACACCACTGTTCCTTTATGTTGCACTGATTCATATAAAAATTGTCTCTACTTTTCCAGACCGTTTCATTGCTATATAAAATATTCTTTTGCTGGAGGGTTAGATGTCTGTTAGTCCATGACTCGTGTCTCTATCTGAGCAACTACAGAATTGTGAAGTAAGGGAACGAGTGAGATTGGAAGGGACACGAGGAGCTCATCTTGTTCAAACCCAACGTTAATGTTGTTATTAAAATGTTTCTTCACACGTACTTGGCAATGCACTTCTCCCCCCAGATCTCCTTGCAGTTTGTCTGTATCTTTCTTAGCTGTCACTTTTTCAAGTATGGCAGATTTGGGATCAACAATGTGTAATGAATACATCTAATTAGCTCCGTTGTCTGCGATGAAATCTTTATTATATAGTGTAAAATCAAAATAACACTGTTTGCTGCCACATGACTTTACAAGTTTATGTCTATCAGTTCTTCATCTCAGTTCTTTTCTTGCTTGCTTTTATAAAGTCCTTCTGTCAAAAAGTTGTTTTAATGAGACCTCCTCCCTCTGGTCTCAGCGTTCCCAATGTCTTAGCTGTTTTTTCTCTTAATTTGCTTTGTGGATTACTAATGTATCTTAATGTATCTCTTTTGGTATTCTGCTGTTGGTAAGACTGTCAGGGGTTTTACCTAAAAGCTGAAGTTCTGATGTGTCCTTTGGGACTTGTCCTTACTCGTACCGCTCTGCTCTTCTTCTTAGGCTGGCTGCCATGATAAAACAGATCTTTTTGCTCTGATGCTGCTGGAAGGATGTCTGTTTTGTGTGGTTGGAAAACACCTCTGTGCTCCATGAGTTGTCCTGTGGACTGTGTTTTTCTTCCTGAAAATTCCCTGGATGAGGAGAGTTTCTCAGAGAAGAGAAGGGCTGGTCCGGGAAATATGAGGAGGTGGCCATGATTGCATGACTTTGCCTTAGGGGGAAAAGGGTGTTTTTTATTTCTGTCTAGTTAAATTGCATTATTGTTGGTAATTTATAATTTTTTAATGATATATGAATTTTGTCTGACTGCAGAAAGGACCTGGATGTAATTTGGACTGCAATTACTTTGTGACTATGTAATATCAGGATCGTGTAGACATAAATAGACATGTCAGCTCCTAAGCGTCTTGTCTTTGAATATTGTTTTATCTTCTGAGCATCCTTACCTTGTTGGCTTTTTGTTTCCGAAAGACCATCTTACATCAACACGTTGACAACCTTGCATGTGTTATATGATGTTGAACGTTTTGAACTTTGTAGAACCTGTCTTAGATATTGTTCTGTTCTGATTATTTGCAACTCCTTCCACAGTAGGCATTTCTTAGGGATTACTCTGTCATCTGCTGGAGGTGGGTAGTGAAGCCACTGATCGCTTATCCGTAGCCAGATTATTCACAGCTGTTACCATAGTGAACTTTATTATACCAAAACATCAAAAAGATCTTTTCTAAAGGATTTCAAAACTACAGCGTGATTTCAGAGACATTTTGAAGTAGTCCATATAATAAATAACTGTTAATTTCAAACCAAAATATTTAAGATATGAAAGTGTTATCTCATGGAATTAGGAATTCCTTTTAAATTCAAATCTGTTTTCTCTCAGATGATTACAGTAAAAATGCTTAACTTTTCAGTGAGGCTTCAGTTGGGAGGATTAAGAGTTTTAAAGATTTGTTTTAAATGAAGCAGGTATCTGGAATATTCCTGCTTTAGGAAACTGTATGGTGCAAGTCATTGTCATAGCAAATTATCATAGCTGTAACCTATCCATCCCTTTGCTCTTTATCTCTTTATTTTTATTTTTCTCTTACCCTTCAGGAAAATGGTCACAGAAAAGATTTCTGCTTATTAAACAACAGAGGCATTATTAGTTTACTGCAGCTGTTTTCAAGTCCTAGTAATGGAATTCTGACTGTTGGCCTGGAAAGTCTTTTGTATCTAAGAAGCCTGAATTCAGTCGAGGGTGCAAATAAGTAATGGGGAAAATTAAGGAAATCTTACTTGGAGGGGTGTGGGAAACTTTTCCTTATGTAGGCTAGAAGTATGGGGCAGGAAAATCTACTTTGAGGGTCAGGGTCTTCTCCAGTCCTGCGTACTGGTGATGTTAGGACCAGATCAGTTCTGCTGAGATGTTTATTTCTCCAGTAGTGTTAAAATATCTAATCCATCAGAGTTCAGCGCTGTGTGTCTGCAGCTTTCTGATGACCTAAAGTGTAATACTGGGTCTGTATTGCATTCATTGCAATAAATCACTTAAAGACAACAGGTTAATCCAAGGCTTACCATCACCCTTGTTTATTCCTGGATGTACATATAAATATTGTTCTATGGTCATAGCCTGTCCATTTTGAGAAAGCTCCATTTGGTCCTTGAAAACAGCAGTATTTAACAAGGCTATCCAGATGATCAGGGAAGGAAGGCATCACAAAAACATATCCAACTGCCCATGCTTGCTCATCTCTCTGAAGTTGTGCTGTGGAGCTCGAAGTCAGACATCTTTCCCTTAAAATCAAAGGGAATACCTGAAGTAATGTCTCTGGATTAAGTAGAGGATGCCTATGCCTTTGGCTCCGTGTTTTTATTTTCTTATTAGTGTATCAGTTCTGACTTAACAGGTAATATACCCAATATTCATTCTCTACAGACTTTTAGAGGCTTGTTGATATTCATAGACAAAAAGTCTTTTTCTTCAAGATTGTCTTAAATAACTCACACAGTCTATAGAATTTAAGGGTTTTGTAAGGATGCATGAATGAATAAATGCTACTTTGGTTGCTGGAAGGAAATCCCTTTCTGAACGCAGGATGTTACACATTTAATATCGCCACTGCAAAGCAGGGAAGTAGACTATCTGTGTTACACTGTTGATGGTTAAACATTCTGTTTTGAAAGGTTAAAAAAAAAAAAAAAAGCAAAGCATACTTTTTTAAAATCTAGCTGAAATAACTTCAGGTTAGTTGTTACTTACTCTCTTATTCTGTAGCTGTTGTTTGAGGTCCTAGCTGAAATCAAGGTCTTACTTTAACAGATAACTGAATTTACACATAACAAGAGATGGGTTGTGCACAGTAGAATTTACAGTGGGCTTTAGAGAAAATTTACAAAAGGTCAGAGAAGGGAACTGTTATCTCAGTTTAATGAATAGAGAACCAAAGCACAGTGAACAGAAGTGATTTCCATGTAATTGTTCAGCGAGCTTACTGCAGGAACAGAAGCCACATCTGCATCTATGAGACCCGATGACTTGCTTGGAAAGTAAGTCAGTCAATCCTCATTTAGATTATTATTATTTTTTTTTTTAAATGAGATTGTGCATTGAAGTTCTTAATGATTCTTACTTGAAAGAAGCTTTAGAAATAGTAATTTTTGTAACTCACTGACTTTAAAAGCACCTCGGCATGGCTCAGAATAAAATTTCTAGTGAGAGTTCTGCTGAAAGAGGTAAATAATAGAGGTAAATGGTGACTACCTGCTTGGAGGGAAAAGCCCTCCGAAGTGTGATACAGATGGTATCTCAGAGTTGCTGAATGTTGTCCTGTGGAACTGAGAAGTGGGTGTCTTGATGCAAGGATTTCCAATTGCAGTAGATTTCTGGTTTTATAGTTTCCCAATAGAATTGACTTTTTTTTTTGTATTTCCAATTCTTTCTTCAAGGTTTCTGATGGCAAATGCCAGATGTTGTTAGTGTTAGTCTGACTGACTGCTGAAGAAGTGCTTGACTGTTTTGATCACGTCCCATGCAAATTAACTATGGTAATTGTTCCCTATATTCTCTACATACAAAAATTGCAGAATTGCTTCATGATATGCTTTTGCCTTATTAATTGTATGGTAGAAAACCTGGTAGTGGACAATACCAACACTATGGAAGAATAATTTTTGTTACAGTATTGTCTTATGGCTTCCCAGGGTTAATGGCTTTTTCTTATAATCACCGTTGTTCTCCCTAACTCTGTGAGTATGTAGAGCTCCTTAACACTTGATGCACACGCACAAACACACAGGACTTGTTTTTCTGCTCAGCGAGATAAGCATTGCAAAGAAGTGGTGAGATTTTTATGGCGAAGCAGCCTGGCTGTCAGTCACTCCTGACCCTGGATTTTCCAGACACAATGAAGTCCGAAGAGATGACACATACTTGTAGCAAAAAAATTGGCTTTGAGTTTCTCTTTGGTTAGCAAAGACAATTTTAGTAGCAAGAAATGAGGCAGATGTAAAGTGTGCCTGCCAGTTGTCTGACGTTTCAGAGCTCCAGAAAGAATGCACTTGAGTGGGGAAAAAAAAACAACTGTGTGCTAAAATACCTGGTGTTCACAGGCCATACATCTTCTCAGAGAGAAAAGCTCAAGAAACCCATTGTTGCTGTAAACAATTTATTCTTCAGTGATTTTCTATAACAACACTTCCCTGGGTCTAGCTGGTGATATTTGAAACTACTCATGAAAAATGTAAGAGATGTCAAGTTGCCTTATGATACTAGCTTGTGCCAAGCAGCTGAGCAGTGTTTAGGGAAATAGAACCTACAAAATCATGATTAAAATAGCATTTGAGGAAGGCAGGGAAGCCTCCTTACTCTGCTGTGGTAATGAATAATGTTTGAGCAGGATGGACTTTCTCACTGCCATTTGAACAGCGTCCTCAAATACAGACTGAAAACACCCAGCACCTCTGAAATGCTAAGGCTTCATAGGTGATGCAGGTGGTGTGTATGAATAACAATGTTTTGTTGGTTTACTTGGAAGTCCTTCTTTACGTGGATGGGATGGGCTGGATATTAGTAAAGTACCTTCTTTGGAAGAGTGGTCAGTCACTGCAGTGGGCTGCCCAGGGGGGTGGTGAAGTCCCTGTCCCTGGAGGTGTCCAAGGAACGTTTAGGTGTGTCACTGAGGAACGTGGTTTAGTGGGGAAATGGTGGTGGTAGGTGGGCAGTTGGATTACCTGTTCTTGGATGTCTTTTCCAGTCTTGGTGATTCTGTGGTTCTGTGTGCAATGCACCTGCAAAACCAGGGAGAAGCTCTGTTCTTCATTCATTCTTCTTTAAAACTGAGTTTTGCATTTTTATTAATATTACTGTATAGGGAGATAGCATGTATATGGATGAAATGGCAGCGCAGGTTTTGGGAGTGGTGAGGAGCCATACGTGGCGTTTTGTTTCTGGGTAGCTGATGGTGTAATGGACAGGCTGCTGGCTCAGGCGTTGGCCTTCTCAGCTGTATCTGTAAATGAAGTGTCATGTTGAACAAGTCCTGCTCTATTGGTATTTCACCTCAGCTTTTCCTGATTAAAAGTTATGCCTGTGCATGTATGTATAAAAATGGGGATAAAAAGATCTACATATTACGGATGACCGGGGATTACTTTCACGCATAGAGTACCCAATTTTAAAGCGCAGATAGGAGAAAAACCCACAAAGGAAGTCAGAGCACCTGTTCTTAGCAAACATGACAGCCTGCCAGCATTTCATCTTGAGATGTGCTTAAGACTATGACAAAGATAACCAGAAATTACTGTGCACTGGGATAGCAAATTAAAATGCAGAAGTCAGCGAGGCCACAGGATATTGGATTTAAGACCATGACGAGGTTGTCAGCGCTGATGACATTACGTGGCTGGGAAACTATTGGTGTGCTTGATGCGTACACTGATGGCATCTGATATTCAGATGCTGAAACCTGGCAAAGTCTGAGTCAAATCTATGGGAAAAATTGCCACGTTAAGCAACTGAGCATCCATGAGTTAGTTAACGGCAGGGATCTGAAGCAAGTTTGAATGTATGTACTGTGAAAGATATAGAAGAAATATTCTGGAATAATTTCCTGTTTCAGACGTAAGTAAGAAATCATTTGAAATGATACCTAAATAAGGAGTTTGCTACAGTTAAATACTTGCTGAGATAGCAACTGATACATTTAAGCTGCTTTTGACTTTTCATGGGAAATATGCATTTGAGAAGTCACTCTGCATTAATCTGCCTTGTCGAACTTTGATTGTGTTTGTGATGTGTGACGCTACCTCTGTCGAGGACAAAGCTGGCCACAGTCAGTGTTTCCAGAGTTCAGAGTGGATGCAAGGAGGCAGCTTTCAATGGAGCATGTGCATTTCATAACAAAAAATTCTGTAGCTAACGGTCAAAGTACCAGAATTAAAAATAATAGAGAGCCATTAGGAGCAAAATCACAACCTGGAGCTCAGGAAGTTCCCTAGCTGCAGGCTCGTGTAAGCTGAAGGGTTTACCTGGCAGTAAGACCATATCCTTACCCTGTTCCTGTGCACCTTCCTGGCACATCCAATCGTTGCTGCTTTCAGAGGTAGAACTGTAATTGTTAATTAGAAACTGAACATCCAGGAAGGTGAGCTGGTTTGGAGAAGCCTGCGATCTGCTTTCTGACTCTGAGTTCACCTTGCGGTGTTCCTCCTAGTGTTGCTACTGAAGTTTCAAGAAAGAAAGGAAAAGAAAACACCCGTAAGTTAGAGCTGTGAGTTTTCTGAGCAATGTGGATTTGTTTCGTTGCTGCTAAGAAGATAGAAGTTATGTTCTTTCTCAGAGCGCAATTTAAATACCTAAGTTCTTGACTCATCTGTTTTGGCGTGGCATTCAAGTCAATATGAATTTCACTCATTCCCATCCACCTTCCAACTTGCTAATCATGCAGAACATCTTGTGTTTTCTGATCCTTGGAACAGGTGTGAGTTTTGTTTGTTTTACGAAACCAGATAATTTTGTGAGTGTTTTATGGATAACAGTATGCGATGTGATGGACACCTTGAAGCGTTTTGTCCTTTGCCTCATCTAACTTGATCTTTTGCCTTAAAAAGGGCAACAATTCTGACAAAACATACTCTCCTATCATTTCTGGCCACACATCCAACCTTTAATGTTATCTGACAGTAAATGTGGAGCTTCGTCAAATCACTCATCTTCCCATGTTTCAGCAATAATTTTGAAGGAATCTGAATAAATTACATCTTGAATGGTACAGCTGCTCTCCAGCAGCAGAACTAATGAATTGTCATGACTGGGAGAAAGGGAGAGGTGCCTTGCATCCCTAATCTGAGACAGCTGACAGGATGATGTCTGATCAGCTTTAGTCACCCTCCCTAATTACACGCTGAGAAATTAGAGCCACTTTCAAGTTAATGGCTGGTAAACACCTTGTGACAATTATAGCGTCTCAGTTTAAGAAGGGAATGGGAAGAATGCCTTGCGCTGCTCCACTGACCCTGCTGTGGTTAGTGCCCAACCCAAGTTAATCTAAATGGCTCTAGACCCTAGGGGACTAGTGGGTCTTTTTGAAACTCCTCCTAGTAGCTTTTTATGATCCATAGCCTTCTGGTTCCGTAGTCATTCTAGACACAAAAACAATGAACATTCCCATTACGCTTTTTTTTGTACAGACATATTAATGCTTTAAAGGCAAGTCCACTGTGTCATGAGCAAGAATCCATTATTCTCCTTCATAAAATCTTCTGAGTAGGCAGTGCCATTACAAAAATGGCAGTGGTGCAGTGGTTATGCCAACAATGAAAATCATTTGCACTGTGTTTATATCTGTAGATACTAAATCTAGTACACCAGTTGTACCTTTAGAATGAATCTGAGTGAACTGTGAATACTAACTGAAGCTGCAGAGCTTTAAATCAATCCTAGAGCTCTGTAAAAGGAGGAGTACCTTGTCAGGTTTGGAAATGTTAATGGAGTAGTTGGCAGACCTGACTCGAATTAGAATTTGAAAGTCAAATTTCACTGTGCTCATCATTTTTTTTTTCCCTTCCTTCTGGTAAGGCAGAGCAAGTACAGAATGCAGATCTCTGATATGCAGACTAAGGTGGAAGCAGTAAGTGAGGAAGGTAAGCAAAGATACTGAAAATTGAATGAATTCAGGTGGAGTTTAAATATGAAATACTGTGCACTCTTCTGTGCTGTTTTAATGCTGCTCAATATTTATGACCTCTGGAATTTTCCTTTCAGACCTATTGCGGTATTCATCCCTTCTGCTGTGTAAGAGGCAAAATCTGAAATCAGTGTATTTCTTCATATTCTGATACTGCCCTGATGAGGCCAGTATTTTGTCAAGGAAAGAAAATTAAAACATTTAAGAAGAAAAAAGACCTGCATTGATGATTTTAAAGCTAAGGAAAATCGAGCTTATTTATATCCCAGTAAACGTGAGTAACTCAATTCGTTTAACTTTTCAAAAAGACAGCCTAGAAGGAATTTGATTGCTGTTATGTGAGTAGTTCATCACTGACAAAAAGCAGTTGACAGAGGGGCCTCTGATTTTTTAGAGAAAGGCATAATATACTTTGATTTATGGAGAAATTGGAATGAGATACTAGCCTCAAATATCTAATCTTCTGAAAATAAAAGGGAGTCCAAACACAAATTTTGTATCTCCTGTCATCTTATACCTAAATTCTGGAAATTATACCTTATAAGAAGATGAATGAGAAATAGGGAAACTAAGTGCACTAGAGGGTTAGCTCACTTGTTCGTATCACCCTTTGATATGCTTATTGGTCTGGAAGGCCTTTACAATGTGAAAATGATCAGTGGAAGTTAAGATGCTGTTCTGTTTTTTATTAACTGTAATTCAATACTGTGTTCAATATGATTTAAAAAACCCTATAGGGTGTTGCAACTGAATTTCTTGTTTCTTGCTCCTCATTACAGTCACTTCTTGTGACTTGACGTTTGTATTTGAATGCAAAAAAGATCTTCGTTATCAGAGAATTATCTAAACCTCAATGGAGAGGCTTTCCCAAGTTAGACTTTTGCACGAAGAGTTGATCTGTGCAGAAGTCTGCATAGGAATACAGGTAGATGTGAAAGCAAAACAAACAACTTAATTTAGAAAGCAGGAAAATGTGGAGATAAAGTTTGGTTATGCGTTCCAATTTCAGAAAGTCACAGATAGGCCTATCATTGGGTTGACATCTATTTACGTACATGGAAACTTTTTACAGGAAAGCCCTATTTATGCCTTCAGCTTGAGGGAGGGAAGTTAAATCTGATTGAAGTTTGTAGAATTTAAGTAAAATCGCTGGTGAAGGAGAAAAATATTGAGTTCAGAACTATGCGCTACTTCTGAATGAGGTGCTCTTTCATGTCCCCAAAGGCTCCAAACTGATAGAAAACATGAGTTGGTAACCAGTCTTACCTATTAGACTGCCTGCTTTGGAAAAATTATGGACTCTTTGTTCTTATTTTTCTCTGATGTCTCATGACATTTGTCTCTTATTTGACTATCGCAAAAGACTCTTGAAAGATGAAATTAAGTCCCATCAGAACTTCTTTCAAAATCACAAGTATGATGAATTCGTAGGCTTCTACCTCCATGATTGTTTCATAATATAGAGTTGGGCCAAAGCAGTAGTCACATTTATTTAAATCTCGTGTGAGCTTCATGTAAGAAAAGTTAATAACAGCTCCATGATAAATATCCATGAAACCATTACACTTTGATTTCACTTAAAATTACCATCAATTATTTTTTACACCATACCTTCTTAGTATCATAGCATTAATCTTCACCAAAATTAACTGTTTTCCAGAATGCCTTTCTAGGGGTACCTTTATGTTCATGAAATAATATGGTATTGATACAAAGGATTATTCAGAAATGTACTAGCCGCTTCCATTTTGTGTATTATGTGGCTTGATCAGTAGCTTTGTTACTTCCAACAGTCCTTCCAGTAAAGAGGCAAAGATTTAACTGAAGTTTTCCATCCAAGCAAAATTACATACGGCAGTTCTTTTACGTATTTTATCCCCTGATTATAGAGACAAAATTAAGCAATAGCACTATATCAATAAACCTTCAGGTTTTAAAGGTGTTTGTTCTTAATTTAGAAATATTTACACCTAGTGTTTGGATTATTTTATTCCATGATTCCCTATTAAGTGTTAGTATGTCTATCAGAAAAATGTTATTTGTGTTGGATTAAGAATTGTTCCTGTAGGTAATATAGAAAAACTGCTTTCAAGAGGAAAATCACTGCTTGAAGATATTTCTCATGAAGTACTGAAATTATCATCTTTCTGCTGTCACAAAAAGCCATAATGTTATTTGATTTTTAAAAAGCTTAAGCCTGTTAAGGAATAATGTATGTTTGTTGGTATGTCCAAAAACAATTCTTTTTTTCTGTGTGCTTTGTATGTGCTTAAGAGCCTCTTGTAAAAAAAAAAATGGTACAGATTAACATACATTGACTTTTTTTTCTGCCAGTAGTAATAGTTGGATGGAGTGCCTATCTCTACATATTCACAAAGCAATTGTTAACATCCGCTGGGAGCATTACAGCATTCACCATGCAAGTAGAGAGGTCAGAAATGCCAGTGAGCTCAAATGTTGATGTGGAGGAAAAAAACATTATCTTTACCAAAATTGATGACTGGCATTTTTCATACGTCAAGCTCTATGTAATAAAATAGGTATAAAGGAATTACCTTTATTGTAATATGCCTTGGTTGTCAAAAAATGAATTAGTTGCATAAAATCCTAACTTCTGTTAGGAAATAAGAGGTGCTGTTCTTGACCAACTCTTTGCAGACCTCATGGCAACTGGAAATCGAAGGGCAGCCTTGCTGAATAGCTTGCTTTCATGTTATCTCCATGGTTCTTAATGGTATCTACAATGACTGAATACAACATGTTCCAAAGGGCACAGTAAATCGAGGCCTTTATTAACCAGCTTCGGTTCTGGGTCTGAATTAATTAAAACCTTGACAGGTACAAAACTCTTAATAGCTTTCCATTAAAAGCAACCACACAACATTGCTTCCCTTCCACGACATAAAAGCAAAACAGAGGAACACCTGTTAGTGCTCGAGGGCTCAAGGATCCGCTTGGATTTATTCAGGAACGTCCTGCACAGATGTGAGGCTGTTGTTGTTTTTATTATTTTTTTCTTTTTAGAAAATCTGGTAACATGATTCGTGACCACTCTAATCTTAGTGTTTGTGATCATCTTAGACACGATGGCAGGCAACTCATCATGGCCCAGTTTGCTGAGCTGCTTTCCACCGCTGTAACTTCTTCAAGTGGTTTTCTCCATTGCAAAAGAGGAGGGGCTCCTGCGTAGTGAGCTGAAGTGATGGACCGCCAGCTTCAGAGGAAGACACGTGAAAGAGGCGAGGACTTCCCGTATAGCCTGGCACCTTGTTAGGCTGGTGAGTGGTGAAATGCAATGTTCATCTTTCCTTAACCTGCGGGATGTTCTTTTTCTCAGAATAAGAAAGAAGGGGAAAGAAAGCAGAAAACTAGTTTTAGGAGAGAGGCAGCAGCTACGGTGAGCTATCTTGACTTTGTACAGATGCTTTCAAATTATAGATTTTCTTAAATCTTTCTTAGAAACATACTGTATAGTTCGTATAATGCCTAAAATCTCAGATGACACTTTGCCACATGAGATTTCACGTGAGAAGTTTGTTTGACATTGATAGAATCAGACTTCTCTGAACAGATAATTTATACCTCATATATACTTATCTACGTTTGATTCTTACAGAGAGACATCATTTTATGCAATGATCGTTTGTTGCTTTCAACAGTCCAAACTGAAAGGGCCCATTACAAAATTTACCTCTAAGATAGCAGTGTCACAGAAGAGTAGTAATTGCTTTGCACAGCAACAAGAAAAGAAAATAACCCAAAAAACGTCAAATTTCTTCAACGTGCAGGTAGTCAGCTTCATGTAGAAGCATATTTCTTTTCATCAGGTGCTTTTCTTATGTTCAGAGGTGCTTTTCACTTCTGTTCCTCTATTTGAAATATACTCACCCAAATATCTGAACTGCCTTTTCCCAAGGAAGATCAGAGCTTATGGCAGCGCTACTGCAATGAAGTTGATCTTTGACATTAGGGGCATCAGGAGCAATACCATGGTGTAGAAATAATGAGCTATGAGGGCAGCTATGTTTTTTCAGGCACTGGTGCTGAGTGAGGAATCCTAGTGCAGAATGAGGGCATGCTGCCTTCTGGTGAGTCTAACTACCAGATTTTAGGCTCACCTGCAGTGATGCTGGCTGCAAAGACATTTGGCATTAACTCACATGCGGTGCGTGAAAGATGTCGAGTTGTGTGGTGAAAGGTGATAGATAAATGTAGGGTGAGCAAACAAAAGCATTTTACCAGAGTATATGGGGCAACAGAAATAACTCGGGGTAATGCTGTATGTTCAGGCAAGGAGGCCTCCTGAATGAAGCAATACCCTGTAGCAGTGCCTGTAGAATCATAGAATCTTTTGAATTGGGAGGGATGCTCAAAGGCCGTCTCGTCTCGCTCCCCTGCAGCGAACAGGGAAGTGCACAGCTGTATCAGGGTGCGGGGCATCCACCACATCACTGAACAACCTGTGCCAGAGCCTCAGCACCCTCTCTGGAAAAGACTTCTTTCTTATGACTGACCTAAATCTCCCCTCTCTAAATTTGAAACCATTTCCCTTTATCCTGTCACCACGCTGCTAAAGAGCCTGTCCCCTTCTTTCCTGTAGCTCCCCTTTAGATACTGACAGGCCACTGTCAGTTTGCCTTGCAGCCTTCTCTTCTCCAGGCTGAACAGCCCTAGGTCTCTCAGTCTGTCCTCCTAAGGGAAATGTTCCATCCTTTGGATCATTTTTGTGGCCTTCTCTGGATGCACTCCAAGAGATTTTCAGGCATTGGAATTTGCATGCATGTAGGGGTACGTTTAGATGTTTCTTATTTATTTATTAATAATATATGTGTATCTTTTTAATCTGGACACGTTATGCTTCTAAAGTCTTATGCCCTGGGGATAAAATCCTACTCTTTGCTTACTTTTTGAGCATGTGTCCCACTGCCATTACCGACTTGTCCTGTTAAAGCTTCTCTGGTGCAAAGCCCACTTGCAATTATGTGGTTTTGGGATGTGTTTGTTTTTCCCAGGAGGTGATGGGCTGCTGTCATTCCAGGCATCTCTTCAGTGTTCGACAGGATGATGAGATGAGCACCTGCCTGTTTCTGCAGTTTGCATAATTTCTGTTTCTGTAGGTGATGCACTACACAATTCTTGGAGGTGCGTGTGAAACGATCTCGAATGATGAGGGAGTGCTGGAAAAAAGAGAGATGAGAAGTTCCAGCTGTTTCTACTCCCATTTCATTTTTAAACAGGGATGGACAGGGGAGAGAATCGCAAGGGGAGGGGAAGGAAAGGATTTGGGGATTGCAAATATTTCTGTGCCAGTAACATGCTATTTTTCAGCTCCAAAAGAACTCTCTGTAGTGCAGAAATGAAGTGGTTTACCCAGCAGAAAATAAGTGTTGCTGCAGTATTTTTTTTGGCAGGAGTTGGTGGTTCATCATTTGGACACATCAGGTACTTTCTCTGTGGCTGTCGTGTAATTTAAAATGACAATGTTGCAAATGTTGACAAAATTACGGTGTATTGATTGGTGGTAGAAAACTAGCAGGGCTGGGAGCACTCATCTGTGCAGTACTATTTTGAAAGTGAGTTGGAAAAGCACTTTTCTTTTTGCTAGTTTGTTTGCTATGCTCTATCGTTGATTGACCAAGAGGGGAACTAGGAAATTGTGGACTATCTTGAAATCTCTCTCTGTGGTCTTTGGTACTGTATCACTAGCATTTCCTGTTCCTAGCAATTTTAAAGACTTGTGGATGGGACACAGCTGTTTAGGCTGAACTTGGTACAGAGGCATAAAGCCACTTCTTTAGGAAGTCCCTTGTATTGCTGTTAAAAACAAGGGTCACTTCCACCTGTAGTGTCTTTCTAAGACGAAAAGTTGGTGCGCCTCTAACCTTTCCGGTATTATTGATGCATTTTAGTGTTGACTGATTTACTTCTTTATTCTTACTGTTCCTTGTGTTGGGAGTAACACTGCAAAGCAGTGCATCTTTTTCCTTAACCAGTAGCAATCCAAAGGCTTTTTTTCTTGCAGTGCTGTCCACTTTAACAGTACTAGCTTATTTGGGTCGTCATTCTTTGGCATCAGTATTTCTATGTACCTTAGTACTGTTTTCTTATAATTAGACTGATCCTGAGCAGTTTCCTGTTTTGTCCAGGCAATCATTTCTTAAATCATACGAATTGGAAAGCCAAACTGGTACGAACAGACTTTGTGTGAGAGATGGATTGCCCTAAGTAATAGGCTAGGACTCCAGAAACTCGAATTCAGTGATCATCTCATGCAAGGACTTCTACTGTGATCTTGCTTAATCCATTAATCGGTCTGTGAGGTGCATGTCCTACCAAGTCAGTGCATGTATTTGTTCTGATTTCAGTGAATTTTAGCTTCCTTTAAGTGTAACCATCATTACCATCCTTCCATGTTTTCTGTGATACAGACAGTGCATAGCGTATGCTTAAGCATCTGAAAAGCATCAGAAAGCGTGGCTGTGGTGGCACATGAGTAATGCTGCTGACAATAGAAGAAAACAACCTTTGGAAGGCCAGGTTACCGCAAACCCAGAAAATATTTGTCATGCCCAGAGAATTGATCTGAAATTTGATCAATCTGGGAGAATAAATCACAGCAGAAAGCATGCGATAGAACTGTCCCTTACAGAAACTCCCAATGGAATTTGTTTTATGGAAGTAGACTTAAATATTTGTATTAGTAATAGGCCTAGCGTGCTGGAAGGAAGCTTTGTAGAATATGTGCAACACAAAGCAAAATTCAGTATGCAGTGCAAGAAGCATGCAAGTGTATTTTCCCTGCTCCCGTTGTCATCCTCCCAGAGATGGCAACAGTGGAACTATAGAAAAACGGCAGGGGCAGCAGAAGGAGCAACGTGTACATCAGTGCTTCCAGGCAGACTAAAGCTTTTCCTCTGTGCTACGGAGAGCTGGATGGCTTTAAATGTGAGTAATTACAAATGTTAACCGTATGAACCTCATTTTGTACATCTTGGTGGTAGTATTTTATTTTATATAACCAAAAAGAAATGCTAACTGTCTCCATGAGGGGACAGTAAAGCAGAAGGGATGAGAGTGACTAACTCCTGAGGGTTGCTGCCACCTGATAGCTCCTTGTACTGCAAACTTGACCTAAATTTAAGAAAAAAGTAGTAAAATAAAAAAAAAAAATTAAGACTATTTGTCATAAAACTAAGCGTATGTCGTAGTGCTAGTTATCTTAACATAACAAAAAAGAAAAAAGATGTCTTTTGAGAAACAGTAAAAGCCATTGTAAAAGTATTTGATTTATCCCAGGGTTTCTCTGGGTCTACAACATAGAATTGTTTTCATTGTTTATAAATCAGGGCAAAGGGGCAAGGAAACTTTTGTCCTATAGCTGTGCCAATCCGTGTAATGAAGTCAGTGTCCTACATAAATGGAGAGAAGGCAAAGCCCAAATAAGAAAGCTTTGTCTGGTATTACTGGTGATAGCTAGGATTACCAGTAAACAACAAAAGGTACTTCTACAAAACAGAGAGCTTGCACAGGTCT
Organism: Centrocercus urophasianus; assembly: GCF_019232065.1. Taxonomy (NCBI): domain Eukaryota; kingdom Metazoa; phylum Chordata; class Aves; order Galliformes; family Phasianidae; genus Centrocercus; species Centrocercus urophasianus. The sequence continues at coordinate 5,611,453 of NW_024884756.1, forward strand.
CTTCCCCTAAATAGCAAATAAGACAAAACCCTAAATCTGGCAGATCTGCTCTGCACCTGCTGAACCAATTTTGGCTTTCACAGTTTGCGCTAACATGAGTTGGAGCAACTGTAATATCTGCAGAGCAGAGGAGGAGCAAAGAATCTGCTGTGGTGTTCGGTTTGAAATTATTTTCAGCCAGAATGCTGAATTTAGTACACAGTACAGATCCTTCTAAATGAGGGGGGATGGCTGGGAAGGAAAGCAGACAAGAAACGTAGCTTAAGAGAAATTTCAAGTGCAGCTGTATAAACTGCATATTTCTCATGCTGCTGCTGCTTACCTATAGTAATTATTGAAGAAAGAAGTCTAAGTAGTTTATCCCTTTTTTCTGCTATTTTTTTTCCACTCAACTTTATTCCAAGAATTTCTTATCAGCAGCTCTATTTTGTCTTTCATCCGCATTATTGAAGGACAGAGTTTATATGCAAAATTAAAAGCGGTGTAAATCCACAGCAGTTGTGAAGATTGGCTGTTGATTACTTGCCCAACAGTAATGATTTCATTAGCTCCTAGCAATAGGCCTTTGTTATTTTGGGGTCAGCCATGGGTAAGTAGTGATCTGTAAGTTCTATTGTGCTAACATAGCTTCAATCTCCAAATCAAACACAGCTTTATCCCAGTTCTTTCATTTTTTTAATTAGCTGATACGTACTGGGCTTTTTTCTGTTTCATCCCCTTGCTTTCTCAGATGAGCTCAGATGATCTTTGATACTTGCATTTGCTTGCTCTGCGATTGGATCACATGAACCTAAACCCACGGGGCTCTGAAACAAGAGCAGCAGCAAAAGATGAAGATTGCAGTAAGGTAGAAAGGACTTATGTTTGTCGATAGATCGCTCTGGTTTTGATGTGGCGAGCACAGAAGTGTAAAGATGAAGTAGCAGTGGCATTTTCAACACTGTGCTGCAGAAGGAGACAATGTGAATCTTACTGCTTGGTTTATGATTATGCAGTATTGCTCTCAGATGTTCACTTGTTGGTCTGTGGTCTGCTATGGCAGACATGTCCAACCTATGGCCCAGCACATCTCGTGTTGTGGCTGCCCCCTGCTCCGTGCCGTCATGACAGCAGCTCTTCCTGCCTTGTGCCCAGCACCAATCCTCAGCACCAACCAAATATTGGTGTGCTGCAAACCCTTCTGGGCTGAAACCAGGGCATGGGGAGTGTGCGGTGCAGTGCCAACTCGTATGGCAAACTGATGGCAAATAAGAGCTTTTGCTGAATTCTGTGAGCAGTGAAAAATGTGCAGCCGTGCTTTCCATTTTGATAAAGGAATTTGAGTTTCAAGATTGCTGAAAAAAATCATCAATTTTTTGATTAATTTACAACTCCATTCTCAGTCGACATGAATTCCTTATTTCTGAATTTTCAAATGGAATATTTCATCTCTTCACCAAACTTTCCTAAGTCCTCTCTTACCAGAGGGAAACATCCCTAGGTTTATAATCACACCTCATTCATGTCGTTGCTTTTTGGCAGTGTGTGCATTTGGGAACAACTATTTTGAAGGATGAAGCACAGGAAGAGTTAAAAGTTAACCAAATTCTGTGCTCTAAGAATTGTAGTCACCGCCATTGAATCAGCTCGATGCATTAATTTCACAAAGTAAAATATCCCACTAGTTTTATGTTTTTTGTTGCTTTACTTTTTCATTTACTTTCATTAAAAAAAAAATAAAATTTAAGTCTTTAATTTATATGCATTGACTATGGTGTATATTTAATGAGGGCTGCTCCACAGTAATGCATGCTGATTTATTCTGTTGGCCCATGATATCAGAGGTGGAGTAGAGGTTGAACCTTCCCACCAGTGTGCTGTTACGGTTTGTTGCTGTGTGACAGATAGCAGCAGAGGGGCAGGCTGACAGAATAGCATCTGACGTGGAAAAGCGTATGATGCAAAGGTTGAATTCTCCCACGTAGAAAAAACGTCACCCGTTGATGTTTGCACACTTATTGAATGTGTATGGAGACCAAACAGTGGATGTGAGCACAGCGAGGCGTTGAGTGGTGTGTTTCAGCAGTGACAACAGGGACAGTGGATCATCTCTGCTGGTACAGATGTGTGGCACGTGAGCTTTTGTTCATCACTGGCAAAAACGCACACCTAATGGGAGCTGACAGCGTGGAAAAATAGTGTTTTGTATGGGAGAATTTGCTCCATCAAATAGTGCTGTTGTGCTCTTTGTATCTGCTTTTGTTTCTGTGGAAGTATATGTAGGTCACTCCTACAAAAGTAATGTCTCCTACATATGTGGCCCAAGACATTTCCTCTTCACTCACTGCAGCCCAGGCAAGCCAAAAGGTTGGACACCCGTGTGCTGTGGTCTTGTTCACAGCCTCCTGTTTTCACAGCAGCGCTCTGGGGGCCATTTTTAGCTGAACGTAATGATTGCTGTAGCTGCTATTCTAGTACCCCATGTTGATGTGGATTGGGATTTCATGTTGCTTGCATTCATATTTGAGAGGGCTTTAAATCTTGTCAGAGGAGATATCTTGGCCTTTCACGTACTGTATCTTGATCTGAGGATGTAAAGATCTTGCACAGCAGTAAGAAAGAAGTCCTAACTTAAGTGTTGTTCATTTCATTTGTGAAATCAAGTAACGGGTATGATTGGCTAGTTTCCCATGGCACCACTGTATACCACTTGCTTCATACATCAGGTGCGTTTTCTATAATGTAAATTATAAAGTCTGAAAGCTTTTACTCCGTTTTTGGGCACAAAATGTTACTTTTGTATAAAATATAATGGTAAGATTTTGTCTTAAAATACAAATCTAGTTGTCTTGAAATGGCAATTGGTTCTGCCTAGATTTCTTTGCCTTAAAAGGGAACTTACAGCCATAGTGTAAGAACCTTCTTGATCGGCCATCTAGCTATGGGAAATATAAACTGTGCTTAATTCAAATATTACTCTTTTCAATTTTTTTATATCAATTTCCAGAGGCTCTACCTAAGTGTTAAGCCTCCTTTATAAAAGCGCAGGCAATAAAATTGTTGCTGCTGCCAGCTTTTATGCCTGAAAGCTCAGGGTTTTTTGTCCTAACTGTATCAGGTTTTGTTTTTTTTAATAAAGAATATTAACTTTCTTCACAAACTTGTCTGACATAGAGGAGAAAATATCTTTCACTTGAAAGAAAATATCAGTTATATTTAATGATTAAAGCAAATCACTGTAAGAGAACACAGAAGGCAACTGGAAGAAAAATCTGGGGAGCGACAAGCTGTAGAAGCCCCTGGTTTCTCACCATTCTGAAAATGGATCTTTGGTTGGTAGGACTGAGTTTTCAATAGTAGTTGCAAGTAGCAAATTTACTGAATATTCAATAGAGTTTAACTTTTTTCTATCAAATACCAAATAAATCCTAAAGTAAATAGTAAGTGGTTTGCAGCTGAGCAGTGTCTCATCTTTCAAAAGCCCTGATCACTGAAGCTAGAGGAGCTCAATAAGCATTAACAGATTCTCAGTGGGTAAATGGAAACTGCGCAAGCAAAAGGTGGCGAGAAGTATTTGAGGGCTTTGCTTTTGTATGCACAGGAGTGGAGCCATTTTGCAGCATGTCAGAGGAAGAAGATGGAGCTGTGAGTGATGCTTGCAGTACAGCTTGGTGGTACTGCACAGGCTTGGCATACTTCAGAACTTCAAAACCATTTGTTTCCGTGCTTCCAAACTTTGGGAACTACAAATGAAGAGAATGTCAGTCAGGTTGTACACAGTGCTCTGGATGGAAAACACGGAGGTGCTCAGAGAGGTGGTGTGTACTCCATCCCCAGACAATCAGGGTAAGACTGGATGGGGATCTGAGTGCTCTGAGCTGTGAGTGTCCCTGTTCATTGCGGGGAGGTTGGACTTGATGCCCTCTCTATGTCCTTTCCAATTCAAACAATTCTGTGATTTTAAGTGTGAAGTATGTTACCTGGCCAAGCTTAGGGTTAGCTCTCTAGAGGCAGAAGAGGAATATGCTAGGCAAAACACCCTTAAAGGTTGCGGGCTTTTAAGGGTTTCAACTGTACACATTCATAAAGTGGCTCAGAAAGGTCCAGCCAACCAGATAAGCTGTCAGCGAGGATTTCTTTAACCTGAGGTTTTCTCTTCTTGGAAAATTTCTTAACAAAAAGAAAGAACACTGAGAGCGTTTAGCCTTGGGAATTACATTTCACCATGTGAATGAAATGTGTTGTTAAAGCATGCCTCAAATTTGCCAATCATTGTCTTCATCATAAAAATTCATGCTATCATGGACATACAAAGCACACAGTGTGATAACAGCTTGTTTCTTACAGCTCGTGCATCGTCTCCCCAGAAGCATATCTGCAACTACCTAAGAGCCCAAACCTGTAAGTTCTGAAACCTTTTGCACGGTATCTGATGGGCTGAGGGACCAGAGAGATTACCTGTGCAGCTCAGTTTCTCTCTTCACAAGCAGAGGTATGTGCGCAAAAAAACTTGCCCTCCTTTTTTCACAGCTGTGAGCTAAAAATATTTGGCATAGATAAAGCTTCTGCCTTATATTTTTCAGTTCCCTCATTGAGGTGCTTTCCTCCTCCTCTAACTTCTGCTGCTCCAAAGGATGCATGGAACAAAACGGTCTTCAAATGCTCTCTGCTGGCACTAGCAAGGTAGGAGGTGAATTACTTGGGACAACTAAAAGGCACCTCCTTAGCTGAGGAGGACTCAGTCTGGCATGTATCAACGATGACAGCATTTTATTGAGAGCTTTACCAGGGAGGGCTGCCTTACAGCTGCATCTGTTGAGCAGCCAATGCGTGGTCTCTGCTCCCTCCTTTAGCCAAAATGCTGTTTTGTGACAGAAATCTTATGTAAGTCCCATAGCCCAGAACAACAGTCAGTCATCTGCAGCTCAGACAGTTTCCGTAGGAAATAAGTTTTCCAGTTGTGTCACAGACTACAGTTGCAAACATTGAACCTTTAGAACTAGAAACATTCAGCTTGCTGGTCAGCTATCAGTGTGCCTTTCAGCTGCCGACTAGGTTAGTGAGGCTGGAAATAAATGTATTATTGTTATTTTCAGAAGGGATTTAATATGTTTAAAATAACGATTGTGTAAGCAGAGTTAGATACTAGATGTTGCTGTCTTATTATGAAGAAATATAATTACCATGAACTAAGACCAAGTGGAAAAAAAAAATGCAGTCCTATAGATTTGTTGCTTTGCTTTCTGCGTGCTACAGACAGTTTAAATGAAAGAACAAATGACAGGATCATTGCAGAACAAGTGTACTACACTTGATGATGAACAGCACAGGCCTAAAGGAGCACTGAGCATCCAGCCCTGGAAGTCTGAGACACCAGCACTTCCCAGGGGATGGGAAAGGGACAGCCCTCCTGGCACTTGCTCTGGTTTGCCAGCATTCAGAGAAACGTACTCAAATGATAAAATTTGCATAGTATAGGTTATTAACACAGTATTCTATCTGCTGCCTCAGTGCAAAAGTTTTAGCTTAGTACCTTCTTTCCCACCTGTGTTTTATATTAATGCTAAAAAAAATATATATATATAGTGCTTGTTTTCTCTACGGTGTTCTGCCAATTCCTACATCAGCACCCCTTGATCTGGGTCCTGAGAACTCAGCGAGTGCTGTATTCTGAAGCTAGGAGCCATAGAGTTGGGCATTCTGACTGCCTCTGTGCCTAGATGGTAAGTACAGCGAACTAGTTGTCTGTAATTTGAACGTGTCTTACCTGGGCTGTTCTGAGATCTGCAGATTTTAATGTAATGGCTTTAAGTTTCTATTTAGGCTTACTGCTCCTCATGAGTGTTCCTTACTCCTTCTTAAGGTGTTTGTCATATGCTAAGAGTACAGTCCAGCTGGGACTGCGGGATGCTCTGGAACTCAATCTGTACATTCTGAGAAATGTTAATCTAGACACAGTGGTGTTCTCCACAACCACCAGGAAAACATACGGTTGACGAGGGCAATCACTGGAGTCACTTCACTAGCACAGTTCTGAGCGTGCTTTTCAGCTTGCTTCTCCAGCCATTCCCAAACGCTGCCAGTGAATTTTGGGCGTCCATTTTCTGAAAGCATTTCTGATCTATTTTAATGAATGCTTTCTGTGAATATTAATTCTGCGTGTATGTTGCGAGAAGTCTAATGATGCTTTACTCCTGTGTCTCTTTCACTCTCTGCCTCCATCTCCACACCCTGCAGTTACAAAGGTAGGGACTTTCCCTCCTCAGTGAAACACACACTGTCAGTAGCAATATTTTAGAGGAACAAATTTTTATGCGAAGGTCAGGGAATTTTGTAAGGATCATAATTGCCTAAAGGCTTCGTTAACCTTTACAGAATACTTGCCGCTGCATCGCACATGCGATTAAATGACCATTAACATTCAGAGCAATCAATGAATGTAGCAACCTCGAGGTATCACAAATAGTATTGATGCTTCCAATACCAATCTCCCATCAGGAGTCTTACTGCAGAGAACAGACTTGAAGTATGATGCTCTGCCTATGGTGAAGCCCAGTTTCTGTGGTGTTCGTAATCCAGGAAAAGTATTTACCTGTGCTCGTGCCTGGTGGAACGTTAGGGTGAGGTGGCACAGCAGCATCGCCTTCTTTCTGCAAGTATTCAAGAAACCATCTCACAGATAACGAACATTTAAAGTAATGAGTTCCAGTCCTTTATTTTGAGTAAATACCAGAGAGTGGAATTCTGTGTCTCCCTGAAGATCTTTTTATCCAGATATATGGCTCACGGTCTGTGTTCAATTGAAGAGCCGCAGAGAAATTAGACGAGCACCTTTTTAAACTACCTGTCCAAACTCTTGTTTAGCCAAAAGAAACAAAGATTTCTGTGTGCTGTTAACGTAGCAGAACCAGAAAAGCTGGTCCAGTCTCAGCCTTGTTATTTGTGGTTATCTCCAGCGTTCATTTGTAGCAAGCCATCAGGAACTCTTCTTTGTGAAGCAAACAACTGGCATGAAGTAAAGCAGACAGGTAATGCGTTGAAATGGAAAAAATTCATGCTCTGTGAACCAGTAACACAATCAGAAACTTAGAGAAAATATTGATATGCACACTGACACAAAGATAAACACAACCAAGTAAGGTTAAAGATAACGCACGTATTCATGTTGGACAAAGCAGAAGTGTGGTGCTTTGAATCTTTATTTTAGTCCATCTTGGTACTTACGTACTGCAGAAGGCCATCTGAGGAGTTCCTCCTTCATTTATTCAGATGTTCTGAATATGGCTGTGTAATCATTTACTTAAATTTTGCCCACGGTGCACTCATGGCTACAGTATCCAGACTTGATGGAATAAATCTATGCAGTACTGTTTAACTGTACAGATTTAGGCAGAGATGAGAAACCAGAAACTGCTGACTTTACTGTGTTAATAATCATTTCAGATGTAATGGAAGAAATGTTTTCAGTGTTGGGTTGCTGTTTTGAATTTGTTTTGAGCGAGTTTGGTATTTTTTGTGGGTTTTTCCTACAATTTCAAGTTTTGAGTAATGTTTAAAGGTTCACATGTAGTTTTATGTGCCTTCAGATAGAGTTATAAGTAGCAAGCACTGAAAATCTGATTTTTCACTAGTGAATTCTCATATTGCAGAGCAATACTCACAAAGGTCACAGGCCAGCTTATCATAAACTTTTTTTATGCGGAGAGTATTTCCATAACAAAGGAGGAACTGAGCTATTCTATTTTTGCTTGTTGATTTGTAATCCAGCCAATTTAAGGTCACTTACATGAATTTGAATTAACAGTGTACCACGTAGATTGCTTTAGAAGTCTTTGGTCTCTCTTTTGTGGAAAAAATATTGTCTCTGATTTCCTCATTTTTCTTTTTTCTTGTGCCAATCATTCCTTTACTAAGCAAAAATGATAGCGTGAGGGGTGATGGAGAGGACAGAGCGGCGTGTCAGGCAAAAGACCCGGAGGCTGAGGCTATGAAACCTGACTGAGATTAGAGCAGGCAGAAGGAAGCAGACAGGGAGAGGCAGAGAACCAGAAAAGCAAAGTGTTACGGACTGGCTGAAAGAAAAATATTGGTTACGGTCATGGATTGTGTTATGGCTGTGTAAAAGAATGCACAGCAGTGCAACACTCGATCTGTATATCCAGTATTGTCTTAAAAAGGGAGAAATGGACATGCTAAAAAGATAGCAGAGAGTACTGAATGGGAAGAGCAAAGGCTTTTAGTGAGTTTATCGAGAGGCTTGTATGATTCTCCAGTCCCGTGAGCTGCAAATCTTGTACAGGTTTTAGTAAATATCGTATGCCACCACTGTAACGGAGGCATAAAATTGGTACTGAGGCATTGTCAAATACTTTCACGTGGCCTTTCATTTATCTCCTAAGTAACTTGCCCCTCATTTTCTATGGTTTATTAAATAGTTGGGTAAACACGTGCATAATGCCTCTCAGAAATGAGGTTTTTGATTCTCCCTCTGCTAACATCAGGCCTGTGCATACGCGCGATTGGGCTGTTCTGCACAGCTCCTTTCTTTTCAACTTCTTTGGATATTTTTTGTGTCTTTGTGAAACTTAAACTTGGGCTTTCTGTTTTTTCACGAGTCTGCGTGCCTAAGAGAACACCATGCCACTTGAAAAAAGAATTCAGGTTAGCTGAAATAAGCTTGTCCTTATGAAAGCACCAGGAAAACAGTTTTCTACCTCTTTTGTTGTTGCTTGCAAGTTTGGTTAAAACATTTAGGGGGAATTACCACCTTCTCATCATCACAAGCAGGCAAGAAAGGTGACGCTGTTGTGTAGCAACATAACCTCCAAATAAGCAGGCATTTTCAGATATTATGCAACATTATGAAGAAGAAAAAATCACAGTTTGAACTCAGAACTGAATATTTTATGGGAAACTTAGTTCTGAGCCTACTGTTAGAAAAGCCATTTCCCTTAAGCTTCTTCGCAGCATAGAAAAGAGCCTGAAATTTGCCTTTTTAGCATTGAGAGCCAAAACATACTCGGCGTGTATTCAAAAAAGCTGTAGTGATTTCTCATTATCCCAACACGTTCTGCAGTGAGCCATGCACAGACTGGTCTTTGGATGAGGTACTCCATAGGTCTGTGTAAGGAACTTCTAAGTGAAACCATGAGAGGTGTTGGCCTTCTCAATAGCACGTAATAAAGAATCTAGCTTCTAATTATGAACTGAGAAGCAGCACATTGAGTCAGGTAAAAATCATACTTGCAGCACTGTGGGCGTGATATCATTACATTCACATTCAGCATCAATCCTACCAGTTTATTGTATGCCCTGGTCCTGTAATCAGTTAATGCTGCCTTCACTGCAGAGACCTCAGCCTGCCTAGACCAGTGGCAATACACTGGAAAAATAATGAGGAAATGTGTACTATACTAATTTTCCTGTAATGTAAAGAAATGTAAATAAATAGAAACAAACAAAACACACAGAAGATAACAAGAGGATTAAATGAGTTGAATTTCAACTATCAAAAATAACATTAAATCAATATTTATTGCTTTTCCTTTTTGAGGAGATCTTCTTGGTTTAAATGTTAGTCTGTCAAGGAAGTAGATGGAAGAAAAAAAATAATCTTTTCTGGTTTTAAGGTTGTCCCAAGTTATTGTTCTTGGCCTGCTGAAATTTCTTTTTCCCATCTTAGCTCTCATGTGGCAATTCCCATCTCGTTATGGTTTTGGTAGAGCTGGATGTGTGCGTATTCCTACCACGCCAGTCCCATGCAGTACACTTTCTTATGTGTTTGCCAAAGCAACGTAAGGATTACAATAAGGAAAAGCCTAGGAAAGGAAGTCCAGAGTGCAGTCTCATACAGGGTCCTGCACATGCCGTGGTGGGCATCCGTGCTACGTCGGGACTGAGACAGTGATCGCGTGTTGTTGGTTTTGGAACTGAGTTTGTGTATGCGCGTGGAATTTGAGCGATGGCAGTATTTGGGAGACTGAAGACCTTGTCAAATGAGAAAAGCTGATGGTATCAAGTAGCGTAATCACAATCTTTCATTACCTAATATTCAGACGTCACATCAAAGGTTCCCTAAATCCATTGGATCGGGATGGAAAGTAATATGCAACAAGCCAACAATCCCATTTAGTCTTTCGTGTGTAGAATGTCTGTCTGAAAATCTTTGGAAGAATACACTGGTCCATAAGTCCATGTACTGTGATGGTTTGTACAAAGTTAAATATAGTTTTCTTTGCATGTTATGTTTTTTTTCTCTGATGTTTCTATATGTCCTCCTTTTGATAACCATAGAAATTACTATATAGAAGTGGCATTTCAGACATTCCTGGATGTTGGTTTTTTACTTGTTCAAATTTCATTTTTGCATAGCTTTATTATGAGCAACCATTTATTTGTCTCCGTATCTCTACAGTTTCAGCATGTCAATTGTTACTTGGTACAGTTAGTTTTTGCATTTGATTTCTTTTTTTCTATCATTTTCTAAAGAAGCATGTCTGTAGTCCAGGACAGCCCTCACATTGTTCGACTGCACTTAGACATTTTCTATTTAAATCTGAATTTTTGCCTTCATCTGCTTCTTGTCTGGCCAGTCCTTGAATCCTTTGTTAAAATTCCTAAGCTGTTACAGTCTGCACTGTACTCATTTTAGACTGTGGATGAACATGATGCAGTAACGTTGATGGATGACTTTCATACGTTTGCATTTGAATTTCTAATCTGCAAACCATTCATACTTTCTCCCCTTCTCTCATTAAAAAAAAAAATAATGTACCCAGAAATTGTCAACTTTTTATTCTGTCTTGAACGAAAAAGAACAGGACCAAACTGTAAGCCATGCCTTCTTACAGCAGTTCAAGTAAATATTACTACTTTATTTATTTATTTTACAGAGTCGTCATAGGGCAAGAGGAGGAGAAACGAGACTGGAAAAAATAAGAGGTATAAAACGAGATTATACTGAGGGAAAGGTAACAGTCTGGCTTCTTTTTATTGCTCCATTCTGAGACGTCTGCAGATTTCACATGTGCGTGCCATGGTGACAGACACTTTCAGCGTTCACAAAAGTTAATGTAGTCTCAAAGTAATTAACTGGCAAAGAAGCTACTTAGCGCTATCTGGGGTATTGCAGTTATACTGCAGCGATATCTTTGATTTCACTTTATGTAATATAATTTATTCACTTTTTCCTCTACCACTATATAAAGTCTTAACGGAGAATGCTCTCTGTTCCTCTGGGGAGACACCCTGCTGGAGGGTGAGCTCACAGACCACTAGACTAAAAATTGTTCTTACGACACGTCCGGTGTTTCCCAGCCTCGAGACAGGTTATCGAGACTGTTATCAGAGCTCTGCATCAGAAATTCATCTCGTATTTGGTAACAGCTTAGAAAGCAGGTAGCTCCAGTACTTGGAGGCACTAACTGGATAACAGGGTGGCTATGGAGATGGGAAGTGTTTCCCTCCCAGCAATCAGCTGTTCCGTGTGTTGTTTGGGAATGAGATGTTACTAAACCTACGAACAGCTACTGTCCTTTTAATCTCTTTTGTTTCTAATGTACTGGAAACTGGGAAGGGGAAAAAGAAAGAATGGAGTAACTTCAAGATTTGAGACACAAAATGTTTGGTGAGAATTCTTGAAAGCGTAGTTTAAGTGTTTATAAATATTTATGTGATTCCACAAACAAATTATGGGAAACAAGTGTCAAAATACTTTATTGGAAGCCTCTTGTCTCCCCAGGAAAAAAAAAAAAAAAACACCAACAAAGGACAGTATAAAAATTCTTTTAAAAGTGTTGGTAGCATGCTGTAAAATATTGTTGTAATCATTACAGATATTTGCAGTCTGGGAGCTATGAGGATTAATCATGCCCCTAATTTCTGAAGCTATGAATAAGCAAAGTAATTTAGTTGAACTTTAATTGACGTCTTGCCAGCGCATGTGCTCATTAATGTGATTTGTCTGTTAGGCACATACTTGAGCAGTTAATTTAATACTTAAATGCCAATAAGAATTACCTACATGGTAGTCTGTGGAATTCCGTTGCTGTGGGAGGGATCGTCGTTCATTTACTGCTGTTGTGTCTCAGGATTGCATCTGCAAATCAAAGGTATGTAAGAAACCAAACACCTTCAGTTGAATGATGTGAAAAGATGAAATAATTGGTCCTCAGAAAAGGCAGAGAAAGAAGTATTTACATCAGTGGTGCAGTATGGCTTTACCTCTGGAAGACCATGTATTTATCCACATTTCCCACTACGACAGTGGAATAACCAGGTGGACTAAACAGTTCCAGACTATTTTCTACTCAACTGCAATGACAAGAAAGGCCAAGTGCCTTGCTTTGCATTGTGTTTTAATCCTATAGATCCAGTGGATTCATGACATCTGACAAAATCTTTCTTTCTTAACAGTGATGAGAGAGAGAGAGGAAGAGAGAGATCTCCTTTGCTAACAACTGCCAAGATGCACAGCATGCTCAGTGAGACTATACTCAACAAAGCCCTGTGTCTTGGAGATCGTTGCAGTGGGTGCCAGGTTGCTAACATCGATTGCAGCCAAAGAATGTTATTTTGAGAGGTAAGTATGGGTAAGTAGCCTTTGCAACTGATGTTTTTCTACTTGATGCCAGCCTCTATTTTCTTGTGGTAGAGTCATCTTTGGAAATGTCTCCAGAATGTTATGTAGTCCTGAGCAGGTGCAACTGACGAGCAGATCAGTGCATCCATTGAAAAGCCTGAAAAAGACAAAGGTAGATGGGAGATGAGAGCTTGACACTGTGGGCTAATTCAGGAAGCACAACTGAATGAGAAATTCCACTTCTCTTGACAAGTTTTTTGAGGGAGCGTATTCATTCAAGTTTTCCCAAGGTGAAGAGACCCAATCAGATATATTCAACCTAGCCATCATTGACTGCAATGTCAGCTTTTCTTCTTTTGCTGTTTGGTTAGAAGTACCCATGTAAAATAAACTATATTCTCTAATAGCTTTTGTTTTGGCAACTTAAATTTCGTCTAAGTGTTGAGACAGGTGGGTAGCAAAACGTTAACTTACATTTTTTCTCCTGGTTGGGTATTTGCCGCAGTGACATGATTTGTGCTTACATGCCTTTACACATGTTTACATGTGCTCACACGCTCTTACATGCCTTTACACACCTATACACGCGCTTTCACAGAAATACACGAGATTGCATGCATGCCTTTACTCGCCTTTACAGGTGTGTACACCTTTACATGTGCTTACAGGTGCTTCAATGCCTGCACACAACTTTAAACACGCTTACACAGCTTAACACACACATACACGTGCTTACACTCCTTCACATGCTTACACATCTTTACATGCGCTTACATGAACAGACACACCTTTACACGTCATTCAACACCTGTGGACACTAGTACACGCACTTACACACCTTCCCACGTGCTTACATGCCATTGCACAACTTTGCACGCTCTTACACGCAGCTATAAGCATTTGCATACTCTTGCATGCTTTTGCATGCTCTTACACGCCCTTACACACATTTGCACGATCTTGCACACATCTGCATGCTCTTAAAATGGTCCAACACAGTTTTACACGAGTTAGAACGCTCTTACATGCTGCTGCACTCTTACACGCATTTGCACACTCTTACACGCTGTTCCACGCCTTTGCATGCTCTTACATGCCTTTGCACGCTGTTGCACGCCTTTGCACGCTCTTACACACTGTTGCACATGCTTACACACTCTTGCACGTTGTTGCACGCTCTTACATGCTGTTACATGCCTTTGCACGCTCTTACACACCTTTGCACGCTGTTGCACGCCTTTGAAGCTCTTACACACTATTGCAAACGTTTGCACACTCTTACACACTGTTGCATGCTTTTGCATGCTCTTACACGCTGTTGCAAGCTCTTACACGCCTTTGCACACTGTTGCACGCGTTTGCATGCTGTTACACACTGTTGCACGTTCTTACACGTTGTTGCACGCTCTTACACACTTGCACGCCTTTGCACACTCTTGCACGCTGTTACACACTCTTGCACGCTCTTACACACTGTTGCACGCTGCTGCACACTTGCACGCCTTTGCACGCTGTTGCACACTGTTGCATGCTCTTACACGCCGTTGCACTCTCTTACACGCCATTGCACGCGTTTGCACGCTATTGTACACTGTTGCACGTTGTTGCACGCTCTTA
>NW_024884756.1:5625638-5627159 GCF_019232065.1 Centrocercus urophasianus
TGCACACTGTTGCACGCCTTTGCACGCTGTTGCACGCTCTTACACGCTGTTGCACGCCTTTGCACGCTTTTACACGCGGTTGCACACTCTTACACGCCGTTGCACGCCTTTGCACGCGTTTGCACGCTCTTACACGTGGTTGCACGCCTTTGCACACCGTTGCACGCTCTTACACGCGGTTGCACACTCTTGCACGCTGTTGCACGCGTTTGCACGCTCGTGCACGCCGTTGCACGCTCTTACACGCCGTTGCACGCTCTTACACGCTGTTGCACACTGTTGCACGCTCATGCACACTCTTACACACTGTTGCACACTCTTACACGCCGTTGCACGCCTTTGCACGCTCTTACACGCTGTTGCACACTCTTACACGCTGTTACACGCCGTTGCACGCGTTTGCACGCTCTTACACATGGTTGCACGCCTTTGCACACTGTTGCACACTCTTACACACTGTTGCACGCTCTTACACGCCGTTGCACGCCTTTGCACGCTCTTACACGCGGTTGCACGCTCATGCACACTGTTGCACGCCTTTGCACGCTGTTGCACGCTCTTACACGCTGTTGCACGCTTACACAATGTTGCAGGTGTGCAATGGCTTGTAAGTGTGCAACAGTGTGCAAAGGCGTGCAACAGCGTGCAAGCGCGTGCAAAGGCGTGCAACGGCGTGTAAGAGTGTGCAACAGCGTGTAAGAGCGTGCAAAGGCGTGCAACAGCGTGTAAGAGCGCGCAACAGTGTGCAACAGCGTGCAACCACGTGTAAGAGCGTGCAAACGCGTGCAACGGCGTGTAACAGTGTGCAACAGCGTGTAAGAGCGTGCAAAGGCGTGCAACGGCGTGTAAGAGTGTGCAACAGTGTGTAAGAGTGTGCATGAGCGTGCAACAGTGTGCAACGGCGTGTAAGAGCGTGCAACGGCGTGCACCAGCGTGCAAACGCGTGCAACAGCGTGCAAGAGTGTGCAACAGCGTGTAAGAGCGTGCAATAGTGTGCAAAGGCGTGCAACCATGTGTAAGAGCGTGCAAACGCGTGCAACGGCGTGTAACAGCGTGTAAGAGCGTGCAACCGCGTGTAAGAGTGTGCAAAGGCGTGCAACCGCGTGTAAGAGCGTGCAAAGGCGTGCAACAGTGTGCATGAGTGTGCAACAGTGTGCAACAGCGTGCAAAGGCGTGCAACGGCGTGTAAGAGCGTGTCACAGCGCGTACAACGGCGTGTAAGAGCGTGCAAAGGCGTGCACCAGTGTGCATGAGTGTGCAACAGTGTGTAACAGCGTGTAAGAGCGTGCAACAGCGTGCAAGAGCGTGCAAAGGCGTGCAACCACGTGTAAGAGCGTGCAACAGCGTGCAAAGGCGTGCAACGGCGTGTAAGAGTGTGCAACCGCGTGTAAGAGCGTGCAAATTAGTGCAACCGCGTGTAAGAGCGTGCAACAGCGTGCAAAGGCGTGCAACAGTGTGCATGAGCGTGCAACAGTGTGCAACAGCGTGCAAAGACGTGCAACCGCGTGTAACAGCGTGTAA